>NC_137050.1:11868670-11876170 GCF_032717465.1 Coenobita brevimanus | reverse complement strand
CCCTTGTGATACTAATATGATTTTCATCCATTCCCTCTGAACAATGCTCAGATTATGCCCAAAGGTTCTCGTCGAATCCGAACAAGTTAGGGCAGTATGGACACTGATTTTTTACAATATCTTTCTTAGTAGCTTTAAAGCCGTATTAGTATTTTTCATCATGGACTATGTTTACCAAACTTCTTCGATCCCATTCCTATTTTTAGTTTATTATCGTTGTCTTAGATCGGTACTGTCTGAACTGCCCGTCCTAAGTAATGTTCCTTAGCACAGTCAAACATTCCATATCCTATTTCCCTATAAAAATTAATTGTACATACCTGTTAAGCATAACTTTCGTGTTCTATCTTCAAGTCTAGGGCGAATTCTCCTTCTTCATCTTAACTTTTATTTCAGCAGTGTCTCCCTTGATTCAATGAAAAGAACGATGTTGTTAAAAAATCTAAGGATGTTCATACGCTCACCGTTTCTCTTCATACTTTTGACATTCACTGTTTATCTTAAGAAATGTCCTCTGAGCATGCAGTGATTAACTTTGGCAACACTGTGTTTCCTTGTGCAACACCTCTTTTTCTTTGTGCATGCTGGTTACCTTAATGACGTCATATGATCGCAATGCCATCTCCGTAATTGTCTTATGCACTTTTTGAAGTTTCTCCTACGCCTTGGTTTCGAACTGTCCGTATCACTGTCACTACTTTAGCCATTTTTTTAATAGTTCCTAAATATCCTTGACTGAGGTTTCTTGCAGTCTGACGTTTTCTCAATAGCTTGGTTAATAACTTGAACAAGGCATGTTGCTTGAATACGCACTACGAAACCCGGCTTTTTTTCTTGGTTGGTTACTCTCCAACCTAAGCATTTCGCAAAGTTTTGCTAGTCTGTCTAATGCAGTCACCTGGGTCCTCACAGGGATCAGTGACGAGACCGTGTTCACCTCCTGCCTAACCCCGTATGATTCCTTTCAGAGTCGCTTTACTTCTCTTAAAGTAATGCTGCGAATCCTTCTGTCCATCATATCTCTTTCCACAGACTCTCTGTCCACCATCGTTCTATCCTGAACTGATTCATCAGTCATTCCTACTGCACAGCTTTGTATAAAATTCAATTAATTTCTGTTATATATTAATCCTCCGTTGTCATTCACAGATTCATAATCATACAGCATCAGCGAGAAGCCTGAGTTGCACACAGTTACCACACATACTAAGAAACACTAACTCAGTTTCAGTTTCATCGGTCTTAATATAACAGTACCGATACTTAACTCTCTCTTGTGATCAAAAGAATTCGAGTACTCAGTTCCAGCTAACGTCAGAGGATTTTATTTACTGAAGTTGAGTGTAGGAGCCTGAGAGTGTTAATATTGTCACTATCAACTTTCTTATAGTCGGAACAATGCTAGTACTCAATTCCAGCTGGCTCCAAGATGAGTTTACTTAAATGAGAGTGTTAAAGTTACTATTACTTCCTGCGCTGGTTGTATTTTATTGATTCTTTGCTTATCTTTTTTTTTTCATCTGCAGTTGTTGTTTTTCACTCACTATGTTCTTTTCATTTGTCTTCAAGTTCTTTGTGTCGTATTAATGTTTATGCTCTACAGTACGGTATTATTATGGTCTACGTATTGTTAAGTTGTTCATTCTTAACTGGTGTTCATTTTTTCATTTTGTCTTTTCCACTGTTCATATTCTTGGCATAAGACTCATTTCCATTTTACACAGTTCGATATTATTTTGTGCCCTTACTGACCTCAGCCACCCAACCCCTCCATTTACCTACATACATCCTACTTGTCCTCTTCCTGACTCCACGCAACATATCCTTACATTTATACTGTCTCATTGCCCTCTCAACGATCCCCCTTCACATTTCAGTCCCTTCACTGACCACCCCCTGCTACTTACAGTATGTCTCGGTGTCCCCTCACTGAACCCCCCACATATGCTCTACATCGGTGTCCGCTAACGAACTCCCTTACACACGCTTTGCATTGGTGTTCCCTCACTAACCCCCCACGTATAGTCTGTCAGTTTCCTCAATGACCCCCCTACAAATGCTTCATAATTCCTTCACTTCCCCACTCTTACATATTCTCTTTCTCCGTCCCCTCGCTGACTCCTCCTCTCGTCTCTCCCCAGTCATAATCGAATAACGAGACCAGACATATCCTACACGATGGAGTCTCTCGTCGGATCGCCAACCTACGAAGCTTACAGTCGTGGATCTGGTGCCTATGAGACCAGCTACACCAATCCTTATGGCAACCACACGGTGGTGGACACGGTCCCCGAGGACATGTTGCCCCTCATCGATGCTCACTGGTATCAGTTTCCTCCCCTCAACCCCCTCTGGTACAACCTGGTATGCTTCTTCAACATGACGACCGCCTTCATCTCTATCACCGGCAACCTGACCGTCATCTACATTTTCATGACCACCAAGGGTCTCAGAACTCCGTCCAACTACTATGTGGTGTCCCTGGCTGTTTCTGATTTCACCATGATGTTCTGCATGTGCCCCCCTCTGGTTGTCAATAGTTACTACCAAACCTGGGTGTTTGGACCCACTAACTGTTGGATCTATGCTGCCATTGGTTCACTCACAGGTTGCGTGTCCATCTCCAACATGTGCCTCATCACCTCAGACCGATACAACGTCATTGTCAAGGTAAGTACACACACACACACACACACACACACACACACACACACACACACACACACACACACACACACACACACACACACGCACGCATGCACGCGCGCACGCATACAAGTCATACATACATACACAATGATTTGTATATACATTACAGAAGTTATTTTACCCACTGCAGGTGTGTCACAATTGTATTATATTCAATAACTCCCACTTGTTCCGAGAAAACTTGACTATTAGCACAAACTTAACGCTTTACTTAGACACAGAAGGTACAGCACAGTTCAGGGAAGCAGGCTGTAATGTGGCGTTTACTTGACAGGGTCTGGGAGGCACTCCACTCACTACGTCCCGGGCCTTGATCAACATTGTTATCGTATGGGTCTTTGGTGCCTTCTGGACCTTCGTTCCCTTCTTCGGCTGGGGTCGGTACGTTCCTGAGGGCAACATGACTGCCTGTGGTACTGACTACTTCTCCCACGACATGAACAACCTTTCCTACGTGCATGTCTTCACCCTGTATACCTATATCTTCCCTCTGTTCTACATCGTATTCGCATACTCGCACATCGTGAAGGCTGTGTCCGACCACGAGAAACAGATGAAGGAGCAGGCTAAGAAGATGGGCGTTAAGTCCCTCCGTAGTGACAAGGAAGCCATGAAGAAGTCCAACGACTGCAAGCTGGCCAAAGTGGCTCTCATGACCGTCTCTCTTTGGTTTATGGCTTGGACTCCCTACTTCATCATCAACTTTGCCGGTTTCTGGCACCCATCCATCGTCACTCCTCTTTTCTCCATCTGGGGTTCAGTCTTCGCTAAGGCCAACACCATCTACAACCCCATCGTCTATGCCATCAGTCATCCCAAGTACAAGACAGCCCTATACCAGAAGATGCCATTCCTGCAATGCCAGGGTGGCCAAGACGATGACGACTCCAAGTCTGGTGCTTCCACCAACACAAGCGCCGAGGAGAAGGCTTAGAAACTTGGTTAAAGTTCCTGCGATATTTGGCTAAGAAAATCCTTTGACCAACGAACGCTACGACACGCACGCTCCCGAGTCATCTTTCTACGTCATGTAAGAAGATTAGATTATTTTTGTGACTTCCTTAGTAACAGTCAGTTTACTAAGGAAGGGAATGTCGACATTCTTTACTTCGAAAATATCCGATAACGAGTTTATATATTTTGTGTTGTTGTACTTTCCTGTGTGAGGTCAACAAACAATATTCCTCAGCCTGAATAAACCCAGCAATGCCACGATCTTGTTACTCATTATACCAATGAGAGAGAGAGAGAGAGAGAGAGAGAGAGAGAGAGAGAGAGAGAGAGAGAGAGAGAGAGAGGAAGCTTTGCGGCGATAAGAGGGAGGTTGAAGGGAGTCACTGAGAGGAGTGGGGTTGATGGGACGAAAAATTGTTGACTTCACTCGTTCATAAATATTGTATGCAGTGCTTTCCCTCCACATGTGAGAGCTGTACTCCACACTGAGACGAATAAGACTACTGTATAATATCAGCAATTGTGTTGGGTTAAGGTACGAAGCCGGACAAGCATAGGTAACCTCTGCGATGCTGATCTTGCAGAAGCATATTATTTCTAGGATTAATTATTATGGGAAAATGACTGTGGATATACAGGTGATGAAGATTTGGGGTGTGAAATGAGTGTGTATATGTGTGTGTGTTACGTGAATTTAGGTTCATCCATAGCCATTTAGAATCATTAAACCATTCACATTCATAAGTGCCACGTCAGATCCAATCAGGCCCATCACATCCTTTTCTGCCTGGTCTTGTTAGTTCAGTAAGTTTACAGCAATTTAGGTCCAGTTAAGCATATCCCGGGACAGTTAGATCCATCCAGACCCAATAAAGATCATTCAAGGCCTTTACGTCCATTCCTATCAATTTAGGTTGTCACACTGATTCAGTCAGATCACCTTACATCCATTCTTTTCATTCTACTTCATTTCATTTATGTCCAGACTCAAGATTACTTCAGGCTATCAGCCGTTTTAGTTTTTCGGGTTGTTTCAGGTTTATTAGGCCCATTTATATCAATGAGGATCGATTCAGGCGATGCCTATGAATAGGTGTGCCAAAACTCCTTTGTTAGTTTTTTTTTTTTTTTTTTTTTTAAGTGTGGCATTTCAGGTCTTTCAGTTCCTTCTTAGGTTCCTTTGGGTTTATGTACTTCAGATCATACAAATTGCTTCACTTCATTCTTATGGAGGTGTGTACCAAAAGTCCGTCATACCGGTGCGATGGTTTTTCAGCTGTGTTGATTCAGGTCTTTCAGGACTGGTTGGGCTGGGTGACGGCGAGTGGACGGTATAGATTTGCTAGCACGGTAGGGGAAAGGATATCTCATGAATATGGGCGCTGTAGGCTGGATGGTAGTTGATGCAGTCTGCGTAATGATATTCACCACATCAGAGCATGAGTGGGTGGGATGACTGGATGAATGGCAGGACGGCCTGGGAAAGCGATGAGTGGTGAGGCATTCTGGGAGAAGTATGCTCGATGAGGATGAGTTTTGTAGGTAGGCTGGTGAGGCACAAGTTAAAGAGATGGGGGGGAAGACAAAAGTGGGTGAATGGAGCGGTGGGTGAATGGAGCGGTGGGATAGATGGATTGTGCTAAAAACTGCACGGGATGGTGGAACAGGGCGGGACAACAATACCCACGGTGAAGGTGGGCATTGTATGAAGAGCACGTTGACGGTTGCAACAAACTTCTGTTGAACGTTCGACGTGAGAGATCAGAAAAAAGGGTGGGGTAGCTGAAGGGTAGGCAGGTGGGTGGTGGGGGAGGGGAAATGACCATTGTGTGTTGGCAGGCATTGTCGTTGTGATGATCTAACACACTCAGTTCGATGACGTATTTATTTATTTACTTATCTGTTTATTTTGCTACTATTAGGCGATTTTACTCAGCTGATGAGACGACCCCTGTAGTAAAGGGGGTTAAAAAAGGCAGTATCTGACCCCTTCCAGTATGAAAAATATCTCCTAAATCGAACAAAATCGTCTGGAGATAGTAAGAGTTAGCTTAAAAAAAAAAAAAGACGTCTTCGAATTCGAGGCTTTTTCAAAACTCTATGAACAAAATTTTTAAAAAGCAGTAATCACGCGATGCTTCTTATGCACCTCATGCGGAAATTGTCTTAGCTTTATATACGGTATGAATTTTAACAGGAAGGACACTGTGCTGGTGAGGGACGCTTTCAGTTAATGACACCAATATAAACACGAGGCTCCAGGTCCCAGTTATTCAAATGTCCCTAGCTCTCCTCCCTATCCCCAGAAAGGAGGGTGGTGGACTGCAGTAGGAGAGCAAGTTCTGCACTCCTTTGGGTTCACACTTCAAATGAACCTGGGGATACTACTACTACTATTGTTACTACTACTACTATTACTACTGCTACTACTATGGTATGGACAAGGATTGAAGACTGCAAAATTTCCCATGTTTCTAGTTTATCCTGCAAACACCTCAGATACTACAGTGGATTAGTTGTAAAGAAGTCTAAGAATCCCACTCGAGGTAAGAAGATGCCGTGAGCTAAAGGGATTACCATGGTTCTTTGCACACATAAAAGGTCTGACTCCACTCCTGCCTCTCAACCACCTTTCTTCGGCTTCTCTGTTTGCTTGCTCTTTATTTTTTACATGACTGTGACCTTGTATTTTTATGCATTTTCTCCAGAATTTGATATTTTCATCATGATCCTTCCGTTAGTATTTCCATAAACTTACAGATGGACAAGCAGACAGACAGAGATGATAAAATAGCCTCCACGACCGTCGGTGGCATGAATAAGGAAACTACAGTTGAATTCTGAAGTGCGGCGGATTCGATGATCAAGAACACGAAACTTTAACTGACACAGAAAGGAGTCTCTGTCAGTGATATATATATAATCCTCTACAATTCAATATGAGCGAACTGTACTTTACAATAGTTCAAATGTATCTGTACATACCAGTACCACGTGTGAAATAGTCCAGGACCATGGACGACAGAAACTAAGATATGTTAGCTGAACCATGAACGATAGAAACTAAGATGTGTTAGTTGTTCCGTTCGCATGACAGTGCCATACGTTGTGATAACAATGACAAATAGTTTTATACACTCAGATCCCAATTTAGTTGCGTAAGACCATTATATTCCTCCCTGGATGCCAGGAGTTGAACTCGAAATTTCGAAAGTCTAACGACACACCTTGTCAGATATTTTAAATAGTCACTGTACAGCGAGTGAGAGTGGTGGAGTCTGAGAGACATCATCGCGAGTTGGGTCCATAGGATTCTCGTCAGGTTAGGAGGAGGCTCTTCAGCACGTCCTTGATTTTATGCATACGACTGATTAATATCCTGTTCGTTCTGATGCACAGTATAACGGTATTACAGTTACATTATTTTTAGTAAAACTGTAGGAACAAGAAAATCAAAGGACACAAAATATACCTCCGAGGAATGGGTACTAGAGGACCTGCTGAGTGGAAGAGAACCCGTGCCCTCAAATTAACCCCGGAACGCCGCCATCGCCACGTCCATGAATACGAAGCCACCGTGGTGCTTAATAATGCACACCAAGCCGGGACCTGAGCCGTAAATAACGCGGCAGCTTATGCATATCACATCATCGGACGGAGGAACAAATGTTCCTCGCATACTGCCTCGCCTTGTTACTCGCTTCTCCATGCATAATTTTGTAGGTATTAACCTCGCTCCTAAACACTTTCCTTTCATTTGTTTCTTACTTTTTTCATTCTTCTTCCTTTTTTTTTTTTTTTTTTTTCCCTGCCAGTTCTCTTGGATACAGCTGTTGC
>NC_137050.1:11573670-11863670 GCF_032717465.1 Coenobita brevimanus | reverse complement strand
ACACCATGATTGCGCAGCATAATCAGGTATGCAGCCCTCAAAATATGTATGTCATCCTTAATGACCCTCATATAGTTGATAGAAAACTCTTAATCTTCTTCCTCCCCTCATCCATCCCCCCCTTCCACTTCCCACCATCCCACCCTATTTCTCACACCCCTCCATTCTTCCCCTTACCTTCCCCAAACTTATCATTCACCCTATCTTTCACACCCTCCTTCACTCCCCTCCTCCCTCAACCTTCCCATCCTCTCCCCTCCGTCTCACACCTTCCTCTCCCCTCTTCCCCCTCGCCCTGCCCCTCACAGCTCTTTTATAATTCACTCAGACAGTCACAGTTCTCGCCACTCGCCTGTCAGTCCTCGCCGCCCTCACCGGCAAACGACGATGTGGACCAACTTGCTGACGACGATGGCGGTGCTTTCGTCCTTCTCCAGTGCCAGCGGAGGAGGAGGAGGGTGGACGAGACAGACGGAGGTGGAGGCTGGGCAGGTGGTGGGGCAGGTGGTGGGGGAGTACCTGGAAGGATGTCACCTGGTTTTGATCACCGCTAATTCGCGTTCACCTGTCTTTGCACGGATGGTCAGGTGAGAGAGAGAGAGAGAGAGAGAGAGTAAAATTATCATTATCTCCATTATTGTCATCCTAATTCCAACTTGTTCAAATAAATGGGCGGGGTGCTAAGAGAGATCTAAAAATACATTCAGCAAAAATAAATTACCAACTGGAAATAGAATAACAAATTCAGTGCTTCATCCTTAAAAAGAAGTACCTTTATGTTCTAATGAATTGTTTCTCTTCATGCTCTCACCAGCACTAGCCTAGCCTATGTGATTGGCTGAATTATGTGCTACGCATGCGCTTTATCCACCCACACACAAAAACATGCGCTAACAAACACACACGACTGTCCCACCACGGCAGGGGAAATCTGTCCCATTGAAAATAAAAACCATATAAATTTCATAACTCATCAACGGTTGACTTAAGACGGAAGTGCCATAGAAGAAAAAAGGCTTACAATTGCGTAAAGTATAAGGTGAGTTGACCAATTTTGTTGTCAGTGAGTTGGGTGTAAATATGAAATAATACGGTCAAACTTTCAAATGTGAGCGGGTGCGCGTACACAGCGCGTGCTCGTCTGAGATTGTGATTGGCGGAAGTAAAATCGCGTGTAACTCGTTTATTTTCAATTTGCGAGAGAAATCTCATAGAAGAAAAGATTCTTAGAATGACCAAGTCTACTAGAAAATGTTAACGAAA
Source organism: Coenobita brevimanus (assembly GCF_032717465.1). NCBI lineage: Eukaryota > Metazoa > Arthropoda > Malacostraca > Decapoda > Coenobitidae > Coenobita > Coenobita brevimanus. Next base: position 11,862,407 of record NC_137050.1, on the reverse strand, counting down.
AGTCGATAATCGTACGAGGTACACGTGTAAAGTTTGACCTCCTAACGTATCCTATACTATCCTAATCTAGTAACTTACCCTAACCAAACCGAACCTAATCGAGAATTCAGTCTAATAATCAAATGTAACCTAGCCTAACCTAACTCATCCTAACCCAATCTAATGTAATCTAGTTTCTCACAATAGGACAATGTGGTGGAGTAACAAACCCAGCATGGTAGTGGATGTGACCGAGTTCCTTACCACTCCCACCACCACGAGGAACACGACCACACCACATCTACCACAACCACAAGAAACACCTCAAGCACAGAACCCAACACCACAGCCACAGCCACACAGCCACCAACACTCCGAGACGCTGAAACACACTGCCGAGGGTGATCCGAAGCTCGGTTGTCGGGCGTTCATCCTGGACTTCGCCTCGGTCGCCGCCTTCTCCACGCACCCCATCCTGTGAGTACCGCTGGAGGAAACATATGTTAGGTGTCCCGGAGACGTACGAGACTTTCAGCTTATTCATGGGGTAATTTTAAGTACCAAAAAAAAAAAAAAAAAAAAAAAAAAATGTTATATCAACATGGAAGAAGCTATGCCATTTATTACTCAAAGTCAGTTCAAGAATAATCTCCTGAGGTTTCTCACACAGAAATCCTGAGTTTACAGCATTATTCTAGTTCATTCCGAGTGTGTGTGTGTGTGTGTGTGTGTGTGTGTGTTTAATCGGATGGTTTCTCTCTCTCTCTCTCTCTCTCTCTCTCGGTTTATTACACATTTTTACCATGATATTTATCCTGTTTACACCATATAAGACAAATTACTGTGTCGCTAACCGCTCTAAGTTAAAGCACGGTTTTATTAGGTTCAGTCGCTCCGTTTTCGAGGCCATCTCATTGTTTTGTGGCCGTCAGTTAGATTAGATCTACTGGGTAGGTTTTGACAGTAACTAGCCACGGATTTCACAAAGCTCAAAAATGCACCTACAGTAGGGTGCTTTTCGTGGGAGCTATTTCGTGAAACAAATATCGAATGCTGACGACAATTATGATGCTAGAAGGATCGCAACCGTCTACCTTTTATTCTGGCAATTTACAAAGAGCCAGACCCTGAAGTTTTTCATTTCATTTGCTTATAAACCAGTTTTTTTTTTTTTTTTTAATACTTTAGTCTCGAACTACTGTTCCTCTTCTTCATCACTGGTGATCTGCGAAAAGTAAGGAGGAGGGAGGAGGAGCTGGAAGAAATCAGCGAAATCATGGAGAATGAAGCATAAAACATTAGTTTCCAAAAAATCCGAGCCAAATGTTTCAATATACAGTAGTTGTCACTATTTGTAATGCCAGATCTGCACTAGTGTCTGTTTACATTCACCTGACGTTAAGAGTATTCACTCATTCGTTTGGCCGTTACTTGACTTGGACTTCGTAGGTTCACCGCCCCCGGCTCGCGCAGAGGCTTGTGACGTCAAGAATAATGAGAGAAAATGGGGGTATGAAAGAAAACGAATGTAATGGTATACCAATGTAAACTGGCGATTTCCGGCTTATTTGGTAGGTGTTTGGAGTTGCCGCGCTCTCAACCAGTGACCTCCGTCAATATTTTCACTTGTTTTTCTCATAATCAGCTTAGCTTACAGGCACCTGTGATGTCGGATCTTTGTCAGTATGACCCTGTATACTACACTGCTATATTCTCTGAAAATAGACAGTTCTTGAAGACATCGTATATCTCAAAAACATAGCATTACCCTTTCATTGCGCTGCATGCAGTTTAGGATGCAAATAAAAGTAATCCATATAGACCGGGGAGCTCATATCACAGGGCAGATAGGTGAGTGACTACCGCCTAAGACCCTCAGTCTGGATTGTGACGTCATGCGTAGACCGAGACACGTTTTAGCTTCCCGCCCCCCCGGTGTGAAACTACCTTACAGTATATTCTTTACCTTGACTTGGTTCGCGTTTGGTAAAGACCGTAGGAAGTCAATGTCAGGATCGTTTAATGCTAGGGGAAAAAAAAAAAAAAGAAATCAAGGTTAGAACGGAATGAGGCTTTACATAGGGCTGAATAATGCCTAAGTTAAAACAAAACCTTAGGACCAACAAGATTAAAACCCTGAGGAGACAAAGTTGGGATATCAAGATTAAAACGAAATGATACCAAAGTTAAGATCGAATGATGATTAAAGTTTTCGCTGTCAGTTTATGTGCCTTTAGAGCTAAAATCCATACCTAACCGTTCTCGCTGACTGTCATTTCCTTGAAGCAGTAGATTCCTGCCACCTCTCCTGTTTCTCTGTCCTTGAAATTTTTAAATCAGTCTTGTGATGCTGAGGCAAACTATAAGGATAATTTATATGGCACAATATAATCGTCTGGTGTAGCAAGGGTTAAAATGAGACACCATCGTATTGAAGTGGGTCACTATGACTTCTCTGACGAATCCGTAGATAACGTACAAAATAACTAATACGAAAAATCGATACCAGTCACTGATTTCTGATTAATCGACAAGCTTGCATGGTGATGACGCATGCTTCGGTGTCTCAGAGGAATGAAGAAGCTCTGTTTAGAAAGATTTCCCAGATACAGAACACAAGAATATATATACTGTAATTCACAAACCACCTTTTGATGACAAGATTTTGCTGAGTCACCATTTTTGCTATAGTACGCTGTATCAGGTAAGTGTTAAAGCAAGGTAGTACGAATCATTGTATCACAACGATAGTTTTCTCGTCAAAAGATATTTTTGTGACAATAGTGCTGGTGTTTCTTAATTACAGACTACTTTAACTTGGCAAGTAACTGCCATCACTTCATCGTTAACACTGAGCTGTAACAAAGGACTAACATCAGAATCTGGTGCTGGACATGAAGAAATGTTGCGAAAATCATGTAAAGCCGCAGTATTGTCACATTCTGCCGTTGTGCTAAGGGAAACAGGCTGCAAAAGGACGAAAATTTCCACCAAGTAATGGCGGACGAACAACTGTCAACAGTTCACAAATTCAACAGAAACCAGAGAAGAAATGCAACAACAGTAAAGGCACACACAGGCACCGAGAAAATGACAATTCGGTGTACACTTCGTTCATGTTTACCATCGCCACCACTACCACTACCATCATCCTAATCATCTGATCAATACTCCACACGAAACATTTCGAGGTAAATATGGCACTTGAGAATTCGTTATACTGTGTGGGTGGGTGGGTGGGTGGGTGGGTGTTTATATGGATATTGTACATTCTAAAACTGATTTCATGTAGCCTATCATTTGTGTTCTAGATAAATGATCATTGCAAATGTGAGACAGTAGTACTAATCACTGTCATAGAACAGCTAGTATTTTTCCGTGTCTCTGGTTAGACTTTCTGTTAGGATATATGTAATCATATTCTCGTTAGTCAGTAAAATGTACGGTATATGTTTATCCAGCAATGGCAGAAATACATACTGTACCAATTAGTGTAATTATAACGCAGAGAGAGAGAGAGAGAGAGTGGGGAGCTCAAGTGCGACACACACGCACACACACACACGGGTGTGTGGGATGTACAAGAACCTCGGTGGACAAGTGCGTGATGAAAATGCATTAAGGCAGATACCACCCGGGATAACTAACCAATTCTTTATTGATGGCACGAGTAATAATATAACGGTTTGTTTTCACCTGATGGAACTAGGTCGCTCCCACACCTTGAACATTATGGTGTAGTTGCTTGAAATTCGATGAGCCATGTAATAAGGTAGGAATGAGTCTCCTCGGTTTCTAGGCAAACAGACTCTCTAGTCTGACAACAGCTGAAAGGCGTTAAGGATCGTGGATTTGAGGGAAAGAAGAACGTGGTGGCAGAGAAATGGTAAATGTTAAGTCAACACAGGGATACCAAGGAAGAATGATACAAGAAAGAACGTGACCTGGTGGCAAAAGAATACGCAAAAGGATGGAAGTCCAGTTACCTCTTGGAAACTGAACTTGGCGCATTGCAGCGCTGTTACTCCAACTGGGACGCTCCATCCACCAGACCACTAGCGGGGCTAGACACCGTGCAATCATGGCTGCGGCACGCGAAGTGGGTGATTAACAGTAGAAAAGCTATAATGGCGTTTCTCATTACCAGCAGAGTTGTTACTGCCGTTAAAGGATTGATTGTGAAAGTGTTGGCCCTATAAAGTTTTTTATAAATTCCTTAACGTGAGCAAGAATTAGAATTGGTCCATCTATGTAGGGCACTGATAATTACCTCTACAATTCCCTCTCTACTTACTCATGAATAAATATTTAGCCTGCATCACGAAAAGAGGGAGTCGGGGTGGGGGTGTTTGGGGTGGTGGTAGGGTTTGCTTGGTGGAAGAGGATGGAGTTAAGTGGTTGGGCTGGAAGGTGGTGGGACTAAGACTTTGGGTTGGATAGGGGATTATAGATGGTGGGAGGGGTTGCAAAGGGTTGTAAGGTGGGCGTGGTGATAGGGGTTTAGGGTTGGCTAGGGAGTGGGGGTGGGGGTGGGAGGCTTTTGTGGGATGTTACTAAGGGCCGTGCTATAAAAACAGTTCAAGCTGACCAACGGCGACATTTAGTCGTCAGACGTTCCTGAGCACCGGTCACCCTTATTATAAAAAATCTGGACCGTCAGTCTTGGCGAAACCCAGTTCAGGAGTTTGAATGCCGCGACAGTCGCTAGACTGGGCAAGATTGCGCTGCTTGACTACTAACAGCGCAGGAATTTTAAATGTTTCTTGTTTAACATCCCAGACACTTTGCAAACCTATTCTAAGCTGTTGTTTTTATGTAGGAATTATGTATTTATGGGCTAGAATTGGTAAAATATTACGGTAGAATGCATAAAAAGGATGCTTTCATGAGCAAGTTACAGTACCGCTATACGGCTAAGCATTTTTTTTTTTTTTACGTGTCTGACTCTGGGTAAAGGCTTCAGGGCCTATTCCTCGGGGGCAGTGACCTATCCCAAGGCCCAGTAGTCCTCCTACACCCCCACATGTCACCACTTCGGCGCTAACACTCACCATCCATATTGAATACATGCCAAGGCTGCCTCATACAGGATTGGTGTATTGGTATTAGCAGGGGTAGTTTTACATGTCGGAGGGTCATCTGCTAGATCAGGAAAGTCTGCTTTTTAGGAAATTCAAATCCTTAAACTGTTCCCTGCCCCAGCCGGGATTCGATCCCGGGCCCATTTGGACTGCAGGCCGCCTCTATACCGATTCAGCCACCGTCTCCCTCCTTTGCCATTATTTGCAGGAAATGGTTATTAAAGATATCTAGATCAGAATTTATCCGAGCAAAGTGAATGTATTATTGCGTACTTCATAGACTTCCACATGTTTCGTGCCAGCTCATCAGTCAGGTACTACACTGCAGTAGTAGCCTATATCGATATGTGCACCTCTTATGTAGCAGTGCATCGTATGTTGCTAAATTTGTACTGCAAACTGTAAATACATAGATATTACACAATTATTTTTAGTATGTAGACTGCTTTGCTTCCGTACAAGCTAGTTGAATGGTGACATTCATTTCAGCACCAGCACATATGGGATGCACAAACATTCCTTCATTTTTTTTCCCTGCAATTTCCTTCCACACCTGTCATCCAGCCATAACCATTAAAACATGCTGGAAAATATAAGTAATCAGACGTGTGTACTGTCACAGTTGTTCATTAAGTTTCTATGTATTTGGCTATGGTTTCTTCCCCATACTATTGCCACCTTCCCTGTCTTGGTTATAACAAGTAAATTTCCATTCTAGCTCATTAATTATACTCCTCTAGTATTCACAATCTTGATTATTACCTTTCCCTTCAAACAGTGTGCAGGAAAATTTCAGTTACTTAGTACAGTACAGTTTTCTTTTTTTTATCCCAGTCTGCTAGATAATCTTACTTCTTTTCCTAGAAATCATTCCACTTCTATACATCCAGGTCTGTTTTATACATTTGCAGACTGCTTACAGTTCTGTTTTCCTACCTTTCTCCTCAACTGTTCACATTCTTGGAGTTGCTCTCCTTCACTAAACATTTATCTCATAATTTCATTTTTGTCACAGGCACCGCTTAACTGCTCCTTCATGCTTTTATATAACCCTTCCACGCAAACCAATATTCCCTGCCCTTCCTACACCGATCTACTCCATTACCATAACTGTCACTTTCATCTAAAACTATTCTTTGTACTACATATGCATGGTACAGGTCATTTCCTGGGGCCTGCAGCTATTTACATGTAAGAAAATCACTTGGGATAAAGGTGTCTCAAGATTTGAAATAATATGCATTGTTTTATTAATAAATTTTGTACGAAGGCCAAAAGACCTATCCGCAAAACTGTCTGACTGAAATAGGTAAATATTTCAGTCATCCTAACCAACCAATTCACTCTTATCTGGTAACTTTACCTAACTTTATCTTAACTAAACTTATTTTGGTGCAAAAATTAATTACATATTTCAACAAAGCACTTACGTGATTGCATTTATTTGTTAGTACCGAACTAATGAAGTATTTATTTATTTATTTATTTTTTACTCATTCTCTAACAGTGAAAAGGAACACTAAAGCTGCTGAATAATACACTCCTACCTAACCATTCACCAACACTGACCTAACTCTGATATCAGTAATTTCTGCCATGTTATATAATATTGTATATATAGTCTGCTTTTAAGCTATATATTTATTTAGCATCAAATATGGAAATATGGGAGGAAACGTTGTACTGTACCCAGCTGAGTACTCCGACTTTCATTATTTCAGCAACCACTGCAGATGTTGCATGTATCAACTACTGTATGCACTTGAATTCCATGTGATATGCGTCAAGACACCCCATTATCAGAATATATATATATATATATATATATATATATATATATATATAATTTCTTTCCAGTGCCAATATGTTTACACGCTCGACTAGACTGAGGCAGAAACTTACAGGCTTCCCCTCAAATGTAATGACTGCAGCACACAGCTGGATAACATACAAACTCTGATAGGCCTACTGCTGCCGTTTCAAAAATCTATTGAGAAATTCCACAGGTACTCTGATATTAACTTCAGAGCACAATTTATTGTTATAACTCCTTTAACTGTGCACGACGTTGCCGCCCCACCGCACGGCAAGTTTTGTTTACTTGTATTCGCATCAGAAACGCTTGGTCTTGTAAAATTTTCTGAACAGCTCTGGATATCTCGTGTATTTTAGCCTGTCATGGAAAATTTTATTCCCGAATCATTCAGTGTTTATTAATGGAAAAACCAGCTATCATATTTGTAAATATTTAAGTTGGTTACACGAAAGGAGTGTCTCTTGTGGCGTTTATTCTCCTGACACATTCCAATACTATTTTATATACGCCATACCAAGCAGACGAACGTCTGACGTGAACAGGAAATTTATGGTACGAAACACGGGAACGTCGAACGTTCACATACGGCAATACTGGCGTTTAGTTTTTATAGCACGGCCCGAAGCCGTTCCCAGATTTCCAAGGGCTTAATCCCATCAGTCCGGGGACATCATGCTCATCTTACTGTTTTTGCATCTTGCAGTTTTATTAGGTTACGGAGAGTACGCTAGCAGTGAAAAAGGTTAATAATAAATGTATATCTAACCCCTCATGTTCGAAAAGTTTCTCTTTAGCTGAGTAAAATCGTCTGGAAATAGCAATAACGAAATACAAATGACATCTTCGTGTTGAAGGTGTTAATCTATTAAAGCCTCTTCCCTGACTGCTGTGCTATCCATATCTTCAACTCAGAAATTAGATATCAGTCATCGTCCTCTCCATAACATGCAACCTTGAAAAGAGCATTAAGTTTGCTGCTGTTTGTTTTCATTTATCGTCCTTTGTATCCAGTGGGTCACATAATCATCCATATATACATTATTCAAGTCCATGGACTTCTGACCTCACCTCACAGGCCTAACAATCTGCCCATATCATTCTTTGTGAGGTGAGGTCGGGGTTCCGGGGGCCTGAATGATACGGCTATTGTACTTTGGTAAACTCTCATTTTTTTATGTAACACTTTGAGCCGCTTTTTTATGAGTACTTTGTGTCTGAGTAGGCTACAGTTTTAATCATGTTCTCGTGTACAAAGGTTGAGTAATGGTGATAGTTCATTTGTCTTGTGCTGGCGAGAGAGAGAGAGAGAGAGAGAGAGAGAGAGAGAGAGAGAGAGAGAGAGAGAGAGAGAGAGAGAGAGAGATGGAGAAAAGTGAAAAAAAAAAAAAAAAAGAAGGAAGGGTCTGGTTTGAGAAGGGAAGAGGAAGAAAAGAGAGAGAAGAGAAGGGAGGAAGGACTGGTAGTGAGGTTATCTGGTTTTAGAAAAGAGGAGGGAAAATGGGAGGACAAGGATTAGTGAGGTGTGTGGGAAGGAGAGAGAAGAGGCACAAGACGCAAGAACAGAAGGGATAGTTGATAGAATGGCTTAAGAAGGGAGGAGAGATGAAAACGGAGTTAATAAAATTGTGAGAATCAGAAAGGGAGAAGTGAAAGGAGAGTTTAGGGAAATGGTGTAAGGACGGAGGATGAGAGAGAGAGAGGGGGGGGGGTCCGATATCACCATCTCTACTGTAAGCCTACTTCCCATGGCAGTACAAAGATTCACAATAACACTCCATACGAGTTTTTTTTTTTTTTCAATGTACTGCCCAGTACTTTGTATGGCAAAATACACCCAGAATATCCGGCAGTATAGGGTGGTCCATATATAACGTTCCTCTTTTACTCCGCCTGGCGGTTTCTTGTGTCTTATGGGGACGGCTCAGCCAGCTTTAACAGTGTCTACCTTGCTTCTTTTATTCATGCCCTACTGCAACCGCCACACAGTAGACTGAGCCGTTCCTCCAACACAGGAGATATCGCCAGGTAAGACTTAGGTGGAGCATCATTCTCTTACCACCCTCTATACTACTAGCGTTCATTACCACAGATCACCACAGATCATCACAGACCATTACTGCGGTATTTTACATCAGAATATTACCGTTACTGTAAACGGTAACAGCCAATCCTATTTCACCCCCATCAAAATATAGGGGCCCGAGGCTAGGCTACCGTAATTAGAATACATACTGTATATATATATATATATATTATATATATATATATATATATGTATATATCGGTATATATATATATATATATATATATATATCGATATATATATATATATATATATATAACGGTATATATATATATATATATATATATATATATATAACTGTATATATATATATATATCGGTATATATATATATCGGTATATATATATATATCGGTATATATATATATATATATATATATATATATATCTGTATATATATATATATATATATATATATATATATGTATGCGGCTTTCATGGATTTGGAGAAAGCATATGACAGGGTGGATAGACAAGGATTGTGGAAAGTGTTAAGAATATATGGAGTAGATGGGAAGTTGTTGAATGCTGTGAAGAGTATGTATGATGGTGCTAAGGCTGCAGTGCGTGTGGATGGTGAACTAAGTGAATTTTTCTCTTTGAAAGTTGGTTTGAAACAGGGATGTGTCATGTCTCCATGGTTGTTCAATCTGTACATGGATGGGGTAATAAAAGAGGTACAAGGTAGGGTAGTGGATGTTGGAGTGGCCCTGGTGAGAGAGGATAGTGTTTGGAAACTCCCTGTACTGTTGTTTGCAGATGATACTGTGTTGTTGAGTGAAGATGAAGGGGAGCTGCAAGGCTTGGTGGATGAGTTTGAGAGAGTGTGTAAGAAACGGAACCTAAAGGTGAATGTAGGGAAGAGTAAAGTGATGGTCTTTGAGAGAGGTGAAGTCAGTGAATGTATAGCGAGGTTGGATGGTGAGGAATTGGAAAATGTGAGTACGTTTAAGTATTTGGGTAGTGTGATGAGTAAGGATGGAGGTTTGGAGGGTGAAGTGCTTGAAAGGGTACAGCAGGGAAGAAAGGTTGCTGGTTCCTTGAAAGCAGTGATAAGAAACAGGGAAGTGAGCATGGAAGTGAAAAAGTTACTACATGACAGTATTGTGATACCAACTCTAACGTACGGAAGTGAAGCTTGGACGTTGTTGGAAGGACACAAGTCAAGAGTGAGAGCAGTGGAAATGAGTTATTTAAGAGGAGCTTGTGGAGTCACGTGGAGAGACAGGCTGACGAATGAGGATATAAAGGAGCGTTGTGGTGTTGATGTGGATGTGATAGGAAGCGTTGTGAGGAACACACTGAGGTGGTTTGGCCATGTGGAGAGGATGGAGGGTGAAAGACTGACGAAGAGAGTGTATGTGAGTGAGGTGGAGGGTGGAAGAGGGAGGGGGAGACCGAGGATGAGATGGAGGGATGGGGTGGAGAGGTATATGAGAGGGGGGTGTGAGTTGGGAGCAGGGTAGTGAAATGGCGGGGGACAGGGCGACTTGGAGGCGATTTGTTTGTGGCCACCCCAAACGGGATTGAGGCGTCTGGCAATAGATAGATAGATAGATATATATATATAATATATATATAATATATATATATATATATATATATATATATGTTATATATACGCTGAGCCCCTAACTTTCCCGTCCAATTGGTATCTTGCGATTGGAGCGAAACCTATTTTCGCGAACCGAAAAGCATTAATTCAATGGTGAAAAATCTAACTTGATTCAAGAGCCCCTCCCAAAGTCCCTCTTTTTCTCACTTTCGAAATATTATTTTCATAAAAGTGAATACAAGAGTAACTGACAACTATATGAATGTGATCAAAATATTAAGGAACATTAAATAAATGGATCACCAACCTGAAAAATTATGCTGCAGTACTGTGTACACTACATCGGGGTTCCGAGGCTGGAGCGGGTGTTTACTGAGCGCCCGCACCGTCTTCCTCCCCCACTTCGATGATCGCCGACGCAGCGACGTTTCCAATTTCTCCTCCAATGCTCTTTCGATATCTTGCACTGTTTCGAAACCTTCAAACTCTTGAACACCATCTTCATTGTCGTCAGAGTTTAATTTCTGAATCACATATAGAACTTGCTTGTTTTTCTGTTGTCGACTGGTGAAGTAACGGGTGAAGAGTTCACAAGCTTTTATCTTCTCATTGTATTTCTCCTGGTATTGGTGTTTAATCTGCTCTAATAAGTCTATCATTTTCTCTCTCTTATTAACACATTCTTCAATGTCCATTAACTGTTCACGAAGGTTTTCACATGATCCCCAAAAGACAAAGTTGACGAGTTGTTACTTGACGTATTTTTGGCACCTCACTGTAACATTCATTTTTCTCATTTTCCTCATCGTCATCATCTTCCAACATCTCTTCAATGCTTTGTTCACTTGTTTTCTCAGTGATTAATTCCTGCATCCGTTCCTCGTCAACTTCACAAAATCCTGGGGCCGTTATTCACTTGGTTGCCTCAACAGTGTCCTTGGGACAAGTAAACAGAGGGGTTCGCTGAAAAAGATCTTTTGACGAATATGCAACGTACATGTAGCCGTTATTTGTGCTGAACTGGCTCTATATGTCGTTAATATTAGCCACCTGCACCCTAATTTTATGTACATATTGCTAATTTCATTACATTTAGAATTTATGTGTCCTTGCTGCCCAATCTCACTCTCCCCAAGCTACACCAAGACTGCTCCCGACCACGCTTGGTGAGATACGAAGACGGTCTTGGTTTCGATAACAGAAGCTTGGGCCGGCTTCGTATCACTTTGGCCGACAAAAACGGGGCAGCTTGGTTTCACCGAAGATGGTTTCGAATCCGATCCCTCAGCTTGGACGACAAAAACGCGGCTCTAGTGTCGATCTTTTATCCTGTTTTTTAACTAGTTGAGGGAAAAGTAGTGACCAAGCATGATGTGTTGTAGCTGTTATCTGATTCCAAGCAGACAATGAAAATCAACAGCTTGACGAATATTGAAACATTTCCAGAAGATTTTAACACTGACAACCTCGGCTTCTTGTTGTTGCCTACTCCCATCCGGGAGTTCTTGTCTTTAAACAAGATGGCTTTTTTTTTTCTCTCTCTCTATTGTTCATTTCTATGTTGCATCATATATTCAAAATTACTTCGTTTCAGTATTCTGGCCACTGTATTTGCTACCACCTGTAAACATATTGTTTTAGTATTTCTATTATTGATTCTTTTCCTTTAATTTCTCTTATTAAATCTTCGTATGCTTCGCATATGAATAAATGATGCTGATTTTCATTTTCTTTTTGACACATATCAAATATTAGGTTTGGCTCATACTTTTCTTATACCGGTAATTTTCCTTCACTTCTGGCATTTTGGTTCGCATCAAAAATATTATCTTTGCACTCTCAAACTCTAGTTCCTCTAGGTATCTCTGTAGGCCTATTTCTTGTTCCACTGATTCCTTTGCCTTACTCCCTCTTCTCATGTTTTCACAAATTTCTTCTTTATTTTTTGTCATTATTTTTTCTTTTATTATCCTTTTTGCCACTCTTCTAATGTTTCTAAGTCTTCAGGTGTGCTGTACTTTTCTTTAATGTCTCATTTCTCTCATGTACTCTCTTTCAAAATCTTCACAATGTTTTCTCATCTTTACTTCAACAGCTTCTTCCCTATTCTTGAGTTCAGTGTAATATTAATGTCTTCTCTGGTTAATATTGTGTTCTATTTTTACTTCCTTTGTTTCATTTGGTAGAGCATATTTGGGTGTTGTCCTTGGTACTTTGATTAATTTTGTCAAGTACTGAGTTTGAACACTATTTAGAGCTTTCTTTCCTTTTTCTCTTAATGTTTTCCCACTTTCCACTCCAAACAACATTATTGGTAATACACATATATTAAATAATTTTTGCCCAATTTTAATTCTACTATTTTTTAGTTCTTTTCTATTTATAATGTTAATACATTCATTTGCCGCTACTCTTGCTTTATTCACCATATTTTCCACTTCATTATTCTGTTTCCCTTTTTCTTATATAATTTTTCCCAGATACTTATGACTATGCGTTGTTATACATTACCATTTTTTTTTTTTTTTACTTTTTCCCTTCCTAACTAATACTGATTGCTTTATGTTCATTCATTTTAGTCTTTAATTTTAGAAATACTTCAATTGTGTTTATTGTATCCTGTATTTTGTAATTTTCATCTATTGCCATGATATAATCTTGAAATATTAATGGACTTATCCTTACAATTTCTATCTTTCAGTTATTTTCTTTTTTCATTATCAATTTGCTTAGTGAAACCATAGTTACTGAACTTATTTTGGCCTCTAGCACTGATCCCTGTCTTATCAATTGTACATACACTCCTTTACATTCCCCAATTTCTGTCATTGGTATGAATTCATTTCTCATATTAATTTCATATATCATTCTCCTGTTTGTACTCTTTATTCCCATTAGCCATAACTCCTTCATTATTTTCTTTACTACCATTTTGTCAAAGCACTTTGATACATCCAAATATATCGCTGTTATTTCTTTCTTTCTCTGTTGTGCTTCTTTAATATTTCTTATAAAAAAACGATTTTCCCTCACTGATTTTTCTTTCCTTGCCCCGCACTAATAATCACTCATGTTCTCCAGCCTTTCTGTCTCCTTCATTTCTATTATTTTCTCCATCATTTTCATCAGGTGTGAGTTCAGTATCAATCCTTTATATTTAAATTTTTCTTGTTACCCTTTCCCTTATATATATATATATATATATATATATATATATATATATATATATATATATATATATATATATATATTGTATACCTTTTGTCATTCATCATTCTTATTATTGAATCCTTCATACTTTCCCCACACCTTTTAATCATTTCCTTGCTAATTTTATCTGGGCCAGTTGCTTTACCAGTCTTTAGCTTTGTAATTACATTTTCACCTCTTCCTCAATTTTTCCTCCTCCTTGTTTGCATACATCCAACATTCTCTTATCATACTCTCTAAGCATTCTGCGTATTCCCCATATCCTTTTGTTACTTCATTTGTTTTGTATATCTCTTTATAGTATTCTGTAACTATCTTTTCTGGATTTCTTATATTATTTCCATCTTTATCTATGACTACATACTGCCACTGGGATTTCTTGTTAAGTCTTCTTCTTACTTTCACAGCGTATCACTATTAGTTCTTTTATCATTAAGCTGATTGGTAATTTCTTCTATTCTTCTTCCTCATTATCATTAATATACGGTAATTCTTTTCTTTCTGTCATAAAGTTTCTCTCTGGTTTTATCATTCTCTTTTCTTATTTGTTTCCTTATCTTCTTTTTTCCTTCAATTAACATCTTCACCCTTTTATCTATTCTTGGTTTAACCCATTTTGATATTTTTATTTTTCCAAATGTTCTATCCAGTATATTATTCACTGCTTCCTTCCACTTATTCCACTCAATATCTATACTTTGTTCTTGGTTGTTTACTTTCTTCCACATGCTCTCAAAAATTTCATTTTCCTCTGTCATTTCCTTAAACTTTTCCTATTCTCCTTCTTTTTAAAAGTGCCACTTTTTTACATTTTCATTCCTTACTTCTTTCATTTTATCATCCATTGCTATTAATATTGTATTATGGTCTGATTCTTTAACTTCTTTGTTTTCGTATTTTGTTAGCTTGTACATTCCTTCCTCAACTATTGGGTGATGCCTGGGGAAGTTGGTGGTGATGGTGAAGCGTCTGGTGTGGTGCCTGGTGTGTAGGCCGGGTGGGCAGGAGGGGTAGGGGGTGAAGCGTCTGGTTCACTCGTTTTCACTGACTTCATCTTAATTTAAGTTCTTCCTGGCTGTCTGTTTCCTCCCTTAGTTTGTCATAAACTTGTTTTCAGAATATCAGTTTAGCATTGGCAATTAATTCCTGGTCAAGGGGCTGGATTTTAGAGGTTGTGTTCGATGGAAAGATGCACATTTGAACATTAGGATGACGACCAACCAAGTATTTAGCGTGTCCTGGAGCATTATCGAGGGAAAGTAAAACTTTGAAAGCAAGGTTTTTGGGCTCACAGAAAGCCTTGGCGTCAGCAAAATGTTTATCGAACCAGTCGACCGACAGAGCAGCGTTCATATATTCTTTCTTGTTACTTCTCCAGTAAACATTAAGTTTATCCATATCAGTTCCTGTAGGCCCTTGGCTTGGCAGCACGGTAGATAATAAGAGGTTTCATTTTGTGGGTGCCTGATTCATTGGTTGTCAGCAAAACACTGACTCTGTCCTTTGACATCTTCACCCCTCTTGCCTGCTTCTCATCTTTGGAATTAAATGTTCCCCTAGGTGATCTCTTCCAGTTTCGTCACAATTAGACTTGATCTAATGTGTATCCACCCTCTTCTGTTATTTGCTGTGCCATCTCTGGATAAGATGAAGCAGCTACTCCATCGGCAGAAGCAATCTCCCCCTGATACACAGCAAACTCCACATCAAGCCTTAAAATTAGCAAGCAATCCCTTTGAAACTAAGTGGGTGGATTTTTCATTTTCTTTTTGCAAATGCCTTCATAGAAGAGTCGTGCCTCGTCTCATCGCAGGTCCACTAGCATTTCTGTCCTCTTTGGCTCGACGTGAAATCCGCTTCATTAAGTAATGTTCAGTTATCAAAATCAACCTGTTTTTTTCTCCGACTTCCTGCAAAACTCTCGTCGCCCCTCCACCACCGGACCCGAAATATTTCTTTGCCAAACACAATGACTTCTTTGTTTCATCTTTCTAATTACGAATGGTACGCACGGTAGATTCTGGACACTCCATTTTCTTAACAATTTTCAGCAGTTGTCAAACCACTTTCAATCATTTCAATGATCTTCATCTTATCCTCTACTGAATACTTTTTCTTCACACCAACTCGATACTCACGTCGTTCTTGCTCTTCTTGCCTCCATCCCTTGAACTTTCCGGTATTTCACCGTCACCACTATTCCCTGGTCCTCCAATGAATGAAGGGGAAGCCATAATACAGTACAGGTAAACCACACGAGAACAACAAATGAACGAAAAACAAAAAAACAAAAAAAGTGACCGCGGCTGCGATCATTGTCTTAGTACCACAAACACTGTCTGTTTACGGGAAGTTCCGTGAACGGTGAAAACTACATGGCGGACAACAGCTGACGATCGCCTTGCCCACCGGCCCCAAAATATTGACGCGAAAGGCGAATTCTTGAACGCGAGACATAAGTTCTTAAAAATTTTGGGCTTTTCTGCATTTGTCTTCTTAGTGTAATAGGAAATGTATATGGCTGGATACTTATTGACAGAGTTAGGGAAATAACAGAGGAATTAGCTGGAGAAGAACAGGGAGGTTTTAGGAAGGGAAGAGGTTGTGTAGATCATTCTAGAGAAGGGAAAGAAGTTGTATGAGGCCTTCATGGATTTGGAGAAAGCATATGACAGGGTGGATAGACAAGGATTGCTGAAAGTATTAAGAATAATAATGGAGTCGATGGGAAGTTGTTGAATGCCGTGAAGAGTATGAATCAGGGTGCTAAAGCTGCAGTGCGTGTGGATAGTGAACTGAGTGAATTCCTTTACCTAAAGATTGGATTGAAACAAGGATGTGTCATGTCTCCATGGCTGTTCAGTCTGTATATGAATGGCGTTATAAAAGAGATACAAGGTAGGGCAGTGGATGTTGGAGCGCCCCTAGTGAGAGAGGGCAGTATTTGGAAACTACCTGTACTGTTGTTTGCAGATGATACTGTGTTATTGAGTGAAGATGAAGAGGAGCTGCAAGGCTTGGTGGATGAGTTTGGGAGAGTGTGTATGAAACGGAATCTGAAGATGAATGTAGGGAAGAGTAAAGTTTTATAGTCTTCGAGAGAAATTAAGTCAGTGAATGTACAGTGAGGCTGGATGAGGAGAAAATGGAAGATGTGAGTGCGTTTAAGTACTTGGGTAGTGTGATGAGTAAGGATGGAAATTTAGAGGGTGAAGTGCTTGAAAGGGTGCAACAGGGAAGAAAAGTTGCTGGTTCATTGAAAGCAGTGATAAGAAACACGGAAGTGAGCATAGAAGTGAAAAGCTACTATATGCCAGTATTGCGATACCAACTCTAATGTATGGAAGTGAAGCTTGGCCCTTGTTGGAGGAACAGAAGTCAAACGTGAAAGCTGTGGATATGAGTTATTTGAGAGGAGCATGTGGAGTCACATGGAGAGACAGACTGAGAAGTGAGGAAGTGAAGGAGCGTTCTGGTGTGGATGTGGATGTGATAGGAAGCTTTAGGAGAAACACTGGGGTGGTTCGGACATGCGGAGAGCATGGAGAACGGGAAACTGACGAGGAGAGTGTATGTGAGTGAGGTGGAGGGGGGGAGAGGGAGGGGAGGCCAAGGATGAGATGGAGGGATGGAGTGGAGAGGTATATGAGAGGGGAGGGGGGTGAGCTGGAAGCAGGACAATGAAATGGCGGGGGACAGGGCGACATGGAGGCGATTTGTTTGTGGCCACCCCTTGCTGGATTAAGACGTCTGGTAGTAGATAGATAGATATATCAGATGCCGCGTCGTGCTTTGCCATATGGGACCGATGTACGTCAATTGCTGCGCCATATTGGCAAGGTTGTCGGACAAAATAAACAATGGCAATCTATGGGCACAGGGTCCAAATGCTGGCGTTTTCTGGCTATAACTTTCTTAATACTGCATAGATTTCCTCATGTAACGGCTTATTTGAATGCTTATAAAATATTGTAAAATAATATTGAACGCACCTTTTCTTAATTGGTCCGTGTTTGCCACAAACACAACTCCAAAGCAATCCACATTAACAACAACATGCGACACGTGCTTCTGAGCAAATTGCAGTGAATTTACTGCTGAAATCTGACTGGCTGAATATGACTCATGACAAACCTAACACATGCTGAAGCTGAATTCTTTTTAGCATCTTTTAAAATATATGAATTGATATGATAACTGAAATGGAGTTTGATAAAAGAAATTAAAGATGGAAATTGTATGCCACCATATTAAAAATATTGGTTATACTATTTATTTATGTAAAATATCAACTGCATATGTATAATGTAATGAATACTTAATACAGGCCTATATTTATATCTCTTTTTCTCCTACCGTAGATTTAAGGCACTGTAATAGACATATATACCCCTTTTTAACGTGACAGCGCTGGGATTGATTCTATCAGATATGTGTATGTGAAGCTACAGAACATGATTTTTATTTATTTATTTATTTTTTTTCCTATTTGATGGAGCCAGGATTCCGTGGGCATGAATGATGAGTGAATGGAAGCGTGGCCCATTGAACTGGGCAAACTTAGGCTGCCTGGACGTTTGGTATTCCTCACCCTGCCCTAAGGTGGGGAAGGAGGTCCGGATGATGATGATGATGATGATGATGGTAATAAAAAGAGGCTCTAGGTTTCAAAATAATTATTATATTAAATTATTTGAATTGCATCTTGCTGGAAATACTTTGCTTATGAGTCACTTTTGGCATAAGACAAAGGTGTAGACTCCAACTAAATCATTGTGTCACGCATAGGTATGTCTATGGTGTCATGTGTCTGCCCATAGATACATAAATCAATGATGGAAATGCTGAACTCCTGAGAGTGTTATATTCATAGATGGTTAGGGTGTGTTAGGGTAGTCATTTCACCAGAAAATACACTACTGTGACCCAACATTGCTTTTCCGGAGTAAATACATTTCCAACATATTCACCGTACTCTAATTTTGCTTGCATAATGCGAGAAAAAAAACAAAAGTGAAGTGGCAAGGGCTTTCTTGACTTTTACCTAACAATTAGGCATGCACATATTTACATGGCTCAGTACATGAGAATCTGAATACTGTACGCTGATTACCAAAGTGATATAGAATTTAGTGCATTGTGGTACTGTCAAACGTTATAAGGTCAGCTGTCATTCACATTTGCTAGTTTGTTTGTATTACAACTAAACTCATTGTGGAAGTACTTCACGTCTGCATTCATCAGTCTGAGCAGTGTTGGTCTACCTGACGTTTGTATTGATTTTATAGTAAAAATTGTATATACGAGTACCTACCCATGAAAAGTCATTCCATATTGTCAGGTGCCAAGTGTTCGCTTATTAGTGTAACACTGGCACTGCAGAGAGGTTAAAGAGAGCAGACCATACCAGATGACGTGAACTCGACCTTTCCAACATGACGCACGTTTTGCCTCCTCGTGCGGCATCTATGTTTATATATCTGTGAGATAGCCAGCCTACTTTCCTGCATGACATGATTTAAAAACCTTTAGTCATCTTTTGGGGATCGAAAATATGCAAGGGCGCTACTCCGACTGGGGCATGCTAACCACTAAACCTCCAGGATATTATATCAGAATGTTAGTTCGTCATACTACCAAATAAGGGTACCATATCATCCTAACAAAGAATATTATCACATCACATTAGCAAAGAATGTTGCCACGTCACTGTAACAAAGACTATCACATAATTTTACCCCAGAATACATTGAGAAAAAATTATATACAGAAAAAAGCCCCATCATTATAGCACACAGTATTACCACAAACTATAAACAATGTAGCAGGTGCTCGTCGGGTAAACGGAATAACAAGAACACACTGACCATTTTGGGCATTATGTGCTGTGGAGATTGTGAGCATCTGCAAATAGTGAAACTGGGTACGGAATACGTGGGACTGTAGAATTTTGTATTTATATACACTACAGAAAGGGACGGACAAAATTTCGCCTAATATTTCGTCTCTCTGTATCTCACTGTCCGCATCTGACATTGTTCCCAAGCTGAGAAGCATGGTATGTTTGTCTACCCACTGCCTTACCACACATCAGGGAAGAACGTGAAGGTCATACTCTAGTAGAATATAGCGGGGACTTGGTATACTGTACTGTATACTTGTCAAATTTTTATCCGAACAGCTTGGGTACTATTGATTTCTGAGTGAGTACTAAGGTTTTTGGTATCTTGGCATGGTTGGTACATCGGGTTGCGTTGTGAATCTCTAAATAATTCTGTAGCAGTAATGGAGCTTGTCTTTACGGTACTTATAACTCATATCACCATAATTTCGTACACGAGTATTTGCAGATTGAAAGCTCACTTTCCACGTGTTTCGCCTCATGCGTTAGATTGTAAGGAGCTTTAAGTGTTCAGATACACTTTTTGCCAAATGAACCAAGAACATGATTCCATTACCTCAAAAGCGTCCCCTGAGTTCGACTGAACCCACCAGTTTAACCTGTTTAATGTGTTCTCTCAGGTCGAGATTCTTCCCTATACAGTGTTTCAGTTATTTTACTTATCCGTATATAAAGGAACTCCTAGGCAGACGCACAGGCAGAAAGACGCGCAGCAAACAGAACAGGCAGACACCTACATCCAAGACAGACTTTGATTCGCTAATTTGAATGCAGTACATTACGACGGGAATTTACCGAACGCAAGACAAACTATCTTTTGATCATTTTTACCAACCAACAATGCTCCAGGCCCAGATGGAATTCCTCCAATTGTAATGAAAAAGTGCTCCCCAGAACCTGCCTCTGTTCTAGCTAAATTATTCAGACTTTGCATACGTACTTCTTCAATCCCTAATTCGTGGAAAGAAGCCATTATCCACCCAATTCCAAGGAAAGGAAGTTTCTCTGACCCCTCTGATTACAGACCAATAGCTATCACTTCTTCTCTTGGTAAAGTATTTGAAGGTGTACTTAATAAGCACATGGTTAAACACCTTGAATCCAACAAATTGATTAGTGATAGACCTTATGGCTTTCATCATGAAAGATCTCCTAACTCATAACATTCATCAGTCAATTGACCAACATGGAGAAACTCATGCAATAGCCCTTGATATTTCTAAAGCTTTCGACAGAGTGTGGCACCGTTCCCTGCTGTTCAAACTCCCTTGCTATGGACTAACGTCTATTGTTCCTCTGCCTTCCTCATATCTCAGCGACAAAAGAATAAGAGTCAAAGTAGATGATGTATATTCCAATTTCCACTCAGTTAACGCCGGCGTGACACAAGGATCAGTTCTGGCACCAACTCTATTCCCAGTTCACATTAATTATCTCTTATCTGTCACCCACAATCCCATCCATTCATATGCAGATGACTCAACACTTCACAGATCATTCACACTTAAAAACCCATTTACAAAGTCTAACATCTCTAACTCTCAACTCATTGCAGCCATCACCATAAATCAAGACCTATTTAAGATTAATGAATGGGGACAAAATAACCTTGTCTCATTTAATGCTAGTAAAACCAAAATATACAATTTACTAATAGGCAGATATTGCCAGATTCCTAACTTACGTTCAGTGCTACTAATATTCCTATCTCCAAAAGTATTGAAATTCTCGGTGTTTCACTTAACAACGCCCTCAGCTGGACCTTTCATGTCAGAGCATTTGCTAAAACCGTCTCAGAGAAACTTGGATTACTGTACTGAGTCCGTAACTTCTTAACTAACGAGCAGTTAGCTATAATTAATAAGTGTCATGTGTGCTCTCAGCTAGAATATTGCTCACCCTTGTGGAATGGATGTGGGGAGGTAGCACTAAGACAACCAGAAAAAACTTCAGAACAAACCTGTTGGAATTATTAATAACCCTGCTATTATAAATAAACTACCTCCCCGACAAGTAAGAAAAATTGTTGCCTCCCTTGCATTATTTTACAGATACTTTTATGGCGAATACTCAGACGAAGTTGCGTCCATTGTGCCACCCTTCCATGCCTTCCCCTGTGCAACACGGGCATCTGGTAGCGCTCATGACTGGAATGTCACAGCCATAATGCAGAACTTCTGCCCATCAAAATTCATTTATTCACCGAACTGCATCTCTCTAGAACTCGTTTCCCCGGAGTTGTTTTCCCCCAAACTTCAACCTACAGCTGTTCAGGTCCAACTGTTAGATTTTTTATGAATGGAGGACGCCAGGAATCTGGTGTATGAATTAATTTTTATTATTCATTTGTTTTTCCTTTCTCTGTTCTGTTATTTATATATATATATATATATATATATATATATATATATATATATATATATATATATATATATATATATATATATATATACTGGATGATATTAATACGCATCCTCCTTCCCCTTGGTCTCCCACAGGTCCTATCTGAGAATGGTTGGTCTGCCGCTGTGGCCATGGACGCGGGTGGTAGGTTTGGGTGGTGAGGGTGGGGTAGAGGAGGTATTCTCACACCCCAGCCTAAGGGACACCATACATGCCATCTACCTCGCCGTCTCGCCTAACAATACGTCAACCTTCATGCCCACACCCACGTCCACAGCCACCGAAAATGATGATGCGGTGGCTTGTTTGCCAGGTACGATTTTTAACCTGTGTGTTGGGGGGGGGGAGGGATGGTGTTGCAGTCCACGCCTACAGATATGATTATAACACACCCCAGTCACAGGAGCAACGACATAGCGATCATATGTACTGTATTCTCTGGTCCTCAGACACAGTGACGCCATGAAAACTGCTCTTCACCAAAGGATGAGGCAGCAATATTTGCTCCCACAACATACACAGTTACAGCCACCTCCATGGAACAGAGTGCACACAAGACACATTACACCTTATGAGCTTTGAGCACTTTACAAACGCGCTAATGAGGTACCTACATTTGGTGGCGCTATCAACCCTGGGTGGAGTGAAACAGTTACTGCGTCCTCCTGGGAGCCAAACCTCATCGTATTTCTCTGCTCATCGCCGTGGGGAAGAACCATGGTTCGACCCTGGTTAAACTCTGTCTACCAGAAGGCACCAGTTCCCTAAACAGTGTGTGTATTGTGGTGTACCTTCAGGACGGCCCCACAGAAGCAGTTGCTTGTCTGTGGTCGATGGATATGTTTGGCGAGACAGACCGGGGTTAAGCAATAACAAACGCAACCTAGCAAGGGTCCACTAAGATCTTTAATTCTATCAACCACTAAATTGTTAAATTTAGCTGAAGAAAGATATTCTTCTATAGAAGCTTAAATTACTTTGCACGATACAATTCATTTCTTTTCAGAATGCATGATTTAAACTACATTATTCTATACATTCCAGGTATTAATATTCTATTTAGTTATCAGTCTTGTTTTATGTCTATATTTCTAATCCATGGCGGGGATTAGGAAAAAAATAATACAGTTCAGGAGTGAGGCTAAATAGTCCTTATTTACTCGTATAATTGCCGTAGGTGGGGGTCCTATCTCCATTCACTTGATGTAGTGATGCCCACTTCTTCCTTTACATCCAGCATTCTTTTTCTGTATCTGCCCTTCTCTTTTATTTCTCCTACCCTTTCTGTCACTGTTTATTACTCTTCCTTCCACTTCAGATGGTTCCACATCGAGTGAAAAACATAATGGTTTCTTGTAACTCAGGAAACCATTTACAATGCTGGGTGTATATCCAAAAAATCGTGTGACTTGAAGCCTACTATAGTGCCTCCGATAAATGGATGGAGAGACGCAAATGTGGCGATATCCGGGAACCAAACCTCCACACTGAACCCCGCTCCTTGCTGTGTCGAGACGCTGTCTGCCGCATGGGGCCATAGCTTACCTGCAGTTGATGAGTTTGCTCGATCAGACAGGCTGGTGTTATGTAACAACAACACACTGACGAATTATAAGGATGTGGCAACTAAACCTCCCCGCATGTGTGTTGCAAGTTGCCTACTGACACTTACCATACAGGAAAGAGGAGTTTCTCATTTTTTTATGACCTTGTCTCTAAATTTTCAGAAGTCTTGACTTTCACTGCTTTTTTGTTCTAGGTATTTCGTATATTTTTCATTAACATTTTTGGATCCTAACCATCCCCCTTTTTTTAGTCATGATGATGATGATGATAATGATGATGATGATGAAAGTGAATGTTGCAGTCCTCAGCTTTTGTATTGCAGGTGGCGTATGTATGCGTGTATACTCCCGGTGTTTGTACTGCAGTAAAGGGGGTCCTGGCTCCCGGGTGCTGACCCCCCTAGCCGCCCCAAAAAACCACACCCACACCCACAACACACCCGCCTGGCCACATCTTTTCCCTGGTGAGTCGGGGGAGTGTAAGAGGAGATAGTGGGGGAATGGGGGGAGGACAGGGAGACTGGAATGGGAGTGAGGGAGGAGATAGTAGATTGATGGATAAAGGAGGACAACAGAAAGGTAAATGGTGGGGAAAGAAGACATGGCTGGGGTGGGACAGTAAGAGAGGGGGGAGAATGGTTGGGAGAACAGACAGTGAAGGGGGGGGAGGAATTGGACGAGAGAGAGAGAGAGAGAATTTGTTAATTTCTCCTTTCTCTCTCTCTCTCTCTCTGATCCTCCATCCTAACACTATTTCCCTAATTTTTCTTTCCCATCTCTTCTCCCTTTTCCTTTTCATTCTCACAGAAATTTATTAACTCCGTTTTCATCTCTTCTCTTTCTCCTCCTTTCTTATAGATAAAATATTATCGAATGTAACTTTTCCTCTTCAGTCTTTCCTATGAAACTTCCATGTCAGTTTTTCCAAGCTGTGTGGTGGTCCTTCTCACTTTTTCCTGCCAGTTTTAACTGGAGGGTTTGAAGCGGGGGGAGCCTTTTTGCTTTACTATCCTTATCCTTCAGCATGAAGAGTTAGATCTCGTAATCATAGGCTGCTCTGTAACAAGCAGCCTCGAATGGACCATGAGGTCTGTTGCTGTTTGTATTCCTTTGTATTCTGTCTCACTATTCCTTCTCTCCTTACTTCATGTGCCTCCTCTCAGTTCTTATTCTTCCCACACCTCACTAATCCCTCTCCCTCTCAATTTCCCTCCTCTCTTATAAGACCAGATAACCTCACTACCAGTCCTTCCTCCTACTCTCCTATCCCATTAATTCCTCTTCCCTTCTCAAACCAGACCCTTCCTTCTCTTTCTTTCGTTTCTTTTCTCTCTCCTCTTTTCTCAGACCATTTTCTGTCTCTGTCTGTCTGTCTCTCTCTCTTATTAGCCAAGACCCATCTCCCCTTCTCACCTGTATTTTCCCTTTCCCACACCTTACTACCTTCTCTTCCTCTCCTTCCAATAGAATTCTCTCCTCCCTCCCCTCTCTCCCAGCTTCCTTCTCTTTACACCATTTCATTAACCCCTTATCCCCGCCCCATCGCCGTGTGCACAGAGGGGTTCGAGGACATGGGTGGTCATCGTGTCCGCGTGGTGGCCAAGACGCTGTTTCCCTTCATGAAGTTCATCCCGGACTCCTCAGCACCAGGCACCACCGTCACGCCCAAGGACAGTCTCGACGTCCGTATGCTGAACACCGTCGCCGGCATCCTTAACTTCACGTACGTAGATAGGGAGATTGTGCATGGACGAGCATCCGGACGTAATCAGTTGGGTGTCGTTTGGTGGGGAACAGGGCTACTGATGGAAAGGTTGTGAGAGTGACCACTGCAGCAGGAAACAGCATGATGATTTGAACGTTATTAAAACAGTTGTCTCTGCTCCTCTACAATACCCACCGGTGTATCGTAGAAATATTTCGGGCTACTGCTATCATCATACCAGCCATCTTTAGATCAGAAACGGCCAACCAAAGTGCATGAAATTTTTGTACAGTTACATACCACGGAACTAACGGGGTGCATTGAGAGTTATATGCCTTCTATTCACCATTCATCTACATAACCACTTCCTCACATTTGCATCCTTCTGTCTACACACTGGCCATTCTTTATCCATCCATCCATCTTACCAACTTCAGCGAAGACCTTAGAGGTAACCTTTTCATCTCAATTTTACTTTCACCTACCCAGTCTCTTCCTTGCAGCTACGAGATGAGGATGGCCACAGACGATCAGTGGGGAACACAGGAGGACGGGAGGTGGACGGGGATGGTTGGCACGCTGGCGGAGGATAGAGCAGACCTCTCCATGATGCTCTTCTGGTCCTACGCCAGGAAGAGGGTCATTGATTTTACGCGCATTTACACTTCCGAACCTTTTATCATGATTACGCACAAACCGAGGCCCAAACCCCAGCATCTGGCGTTAGTTCGACCTTTTTCACGTGAGTTTTGGGAGTTCTAAAAGAGAGAGAGAGAGAGAGAAAGAGAGATTGATTTAGCTATGGGCTTTTGTTACATTCATTGTATTATCTTTACGGTATACATTGGGCATATTACGTCCTAGTCAGCTTCCTTATTATCATTAACTTTTGTTCTAGTTATTCCGGTTTCTCGTCATTGTTATCAATTAAATTTTGTTTGAGTTCCTACGTTATTTACCGGTTATAGAGAATGCTATCGTCTATTATCTTACTGTGGTCATAGTTTTTATCATAAATGTATTTCTGTCTTCGATATATTTTACCTATTTTTAACGTTAGTTTGCAGAACTCACTGAATTAATTAGTCTGTATCATTAGTTAATTACTGTCTGTTATTTCTGATGGTTTTATATAGCAGTTTTTGAAAGTCATGTCTACCCTGTCAACATTCACTCACTGGGATTTTCTTTCCTTTTCTACCATAGTTTCTGTCAGAAGTCACTCACTGGATCTCCGTCCATTTCTACACCGTAGGCTCTTTCTTCTCACCATTCGCTCACTCACTGGGCTTCTGCCTCTGTCGTGTCATCATTCACTCATTGTCTTTTTGTCTTGTCATCATTACTCACTGTCTCTCTCCTGTCATCATTCATTCACTGGTTTTCTGTCTTCCTATCTTGTCGCCATTTACGTACTGGATCTCGTTCCTTTACTTCCCTAGCATGGTTGTGGATGAGCATCGGTGTAACTACAATGGCTGCTGGGTTTGTGTTGTGGGCGCTGCAGAGCGCGTGGAGGAGCGTTTACCCCCACCCTTCTCCCCACATGGACCTCACCACTGCCCTCTTGCACACCTGGGGGGCCATCCTGGAGGATCCCATACCCCACCTGCCCTCCAACCTCACTGGACAGGTAAGTGGTGGCAGGGGATGGATCACATTTGAGGCCAATTATTGATATGTCCTAGCCAGTTTCTGCAATGATTTAACTCTCTTACCTGTTAATTAGTATCAGGAATAATTTTTGTCGTTCTTTTTTCATTCTGGCTTGGTTTTGAAATATTTGGTAATTATGAGAGAGAAGATATATACATAAACAAAAATGCTTATGCGCAGTGTTAGCTCAGGAAAACTGATGACTACTGTTCCTCACCTCGCACGTCACACCATTCTAGCCAAACATGTCATTCTCCTTTTAAATTCTTCTCGTATATTGCCGTCATATTATGTCTTTCTTCCTAAAATACATTAATCAGTTCAGTCCTTCTCCTTTCTTTCTTCATGCATGTCACATTCCACTCATCCGTAAGAACCTGTCAAACTTTTCAGAGATCCGGGCAGGCATGACTTCCTTTCCCGAGACATCTGTATCCTTATGGAGGTAGATTAACTAAGACCAGTGGAATTCCCAGTCCCATAGCCTTCCTTCCTGTGTCGTGTGAGGTGGAGTACGCACCTGATTGCACTACGAGTCACGAATGATGGGGTCACTAAATCTTTACCATTAAACGAGATAACCAGACGGAAAACTGGAAAAGTCGCGCGATACCGACAAATCCAATAAAAAAGATTAGATGCTCTATCAGTGGGGTCAATGCACCCCTTCCACTACCAAGGTGCCATTTTTGTTCTGTTTATAAAATATACCGTCCCTTCTTTTCAGGAGAGACTCCTGATAACGAAGGAGTACGTTCGCTATAAATATCTCTCTCTCTCTCTCTCTCTCTCTCTCTCTCTCTCTCTCTCTCTATATATATATATATATATATATATATATATATATATATATATATATATATATATATATATATTCTAAATGGTCAGTAAAATACAAAATATATATCCGGAGCAAAGTCAGTTCCAATTCAAAACACCCGACAGTCACCTACACATCTCACTGATTTTTAAACCATCTTTTCCTAACACATTGATATACTTATCTGCTATGTGCTTAACACTCTTTTTCAAATCCTGCTACGTATTGTTACCCGGCTCTTCTACTAAACCACCTACCCACGTATTTCATAGCTATCTAAAAATGGCACTGTTTAATTTCACCCAGCTCTCTCATCAACCCACCTCCTAAGCGCCCTCCTATCCAGCCCCTTTACTACCCCACCTTTTTACCCACCTACCCTCATTCCATACACCCACCTATGAATCCCACAACTAATTTCTACCCACGCCTCCTACCGACCCACCTATATACCCATGTATCATCCTTAACTTGTATTCACTTGACTACCATCGCTTGTTTTTACTCACCTACTCACCCACCTTCTTACCAACCTTCTTATGCAGCTACTTACTCACTTACATTCTCAGCTACTTACACATTTACTCACCCACCTACATACCCATCTACTCACCCACATACTCATTTACCCACCCACCTGCTTACCCACCTACTCACCGACCTCCTTATCCACCTACATAGCCATCTACTCATTCACCTACTTACCCAGTTACTCATCTACGTACTCATTCACCTACTCATCCATCCACTTACTTATCCACTTACCCATCCACCTCATTTGCTTACATATCCGCTTACTCACCCACCTACTCACCAACCTTCTCACCCATTTACTTATCCACCTACCCACCCATCTGCTTACCCACCTACTTACTCTGCTGTTCACCCACTTACTCATCTCTCTACTCACCCACATACTACCCTCCTGCAAATCCACCTACTCACCTACCTACTTAACCACCTACTACCCACTATAATTACCCATTTATCAGCGACCTACTCATCCAATCACTCACCCACCTACTACCCTCCTACTTACCCACCTATTCACCCACCTACGGCCTTCCTAGTCACCCACCTAATACCCTTCTACTTACTACTCGCCTACCTACAGCCTTCCTGCTACCCACTTACTGTCTTCTTCTCACCCACTTACTCCCCCTCCCCCGTACAGTTAGTGGTAGGGTGGTGGTGGGTGTTCTGTCTCCTCATCACCGCCACCTACCGCTCCTCCCTCATCGCCCACCTCTCCGTGCCCACCACCTCGCCCCCCATAGACTACATCGAGCAGCTTCTTGATCTGCCCGGGGCCACTTGGGGCATCGAACCTGGTTACGGACTCGGCTGGGACTGGTTCAAGCTCAATTTGAACCCAAGAGTGCAGGAGATGTTCAAGGTTCTGAGAGTGAGTTGGGAAGTGTTCATTATCCTTCTATACTATCGGCCTGGTAATACTGACACATGCAAAGTTTTAATGATTGGGAGTAAAATTTAAAAATTTAGGTACATACAGTACACAATAGGTAATATTCAACTCGAGAATGTGAACCAGGATTTTTTTTTTCTAATAATAACAAATGATCTGAAACCAAGTCGACAGTGCACGGAAGCAAAAAGGAAAACTAACAAGAAAGACGGCATTCAAAGAGTGCATACCTCCGTCAACGTCTATACCAGACAACTCAGATCACCACCAAAAGTTAATCAACACTCCCATGGCCCATGACTCGCATATTCATAAATTATCATTGGAATTCATCAATAACTGTTTGGGATATCCTAGGGAAAAAAAAAAAGAAAAAAAGTCCTGAGCCGGGACTCGAACTCAGATCATCATCAAAATAAAGTCAACTCTTCCTTGGTCCATGACTCACATACCCACAAAATTTCATTGAAACCCATTCATATCTTTATGAGACATCTTGTGGACAAACATAAACGTCTCCAACTCCGTTGGTAGGGGTAATAGGCCAGTTGAATTTATAGGAAGAACATTCGAATTCAAATACAACATTCTCATCTTGGGCAGTTCCTTAGTACGGCCCCATTTGGAGTACTGTGTTCTGTTTTGGTCATCTTACTACAAGAAAGATATGGAGAAATTAGAGAGAGTGCAGCGAAGAGTCACAAAAATGATGCCCATAATAAAGAACAAACCGTATGAGGAACGCTTAGAAGAGCTGAAGCTGTTTAACTTACCAAAGTGCAGACTGCAGTACAGGAGGATCTGATTCAAGTATACAAAATCTTTAAGGTACGTACATGACAATATCGTAGTTGACAAGTACTGTACTTCACAATTAACCAAATTACTCTAGAGGTAAAGGTTATCAAATCACTGGCAAGTGATTTCAGGCTAATAATGCAAAAGACTTTGTTCAATAGAGCTGTCAGCACGTGGAACAAATCGTCTATAAATGTGGTAGATTGTAATACAATAATAACACTTAAAAGTCGATTGGATAAGTATAGTCGAAGACCATTTACAAACGGGTGATGAAAAGCCTCGCTCGATGAACTATACCCACAGTTCAATACTGTCCTTTACTCAGTACATAGTATGTCCACACCACTCAGCGTCAAATTTTCGACAGTTCACCTGAAGAATACTGATTTTCCATTACATCTGATGGACGAGCATTCCTTTCCCCTGGTTCTCCCCTCACGAGTCCATGCAATGTGCAGGGTCTCATTACCCCAGTCATTTCACAGCAGACGGTTGAATGTCGTAGTCAAGGGAAATATTTGTTGGGTTCGTTTCATGTAAAACACACTATCTCCCTTTCTCCTCAGCCTTTGTGCTAGTACCGTCTCTCTCCTGACCGTAAACGATGCGTTTGTCAGGTGATGAACCTGGACGAGCAGATGAAGGAGGTGCTGGCAGGTCGTCACGCCTTCTTCACGTGGAAGTACTATATCAAGACCATCATTGCCTCCAGCTACACCAACCGTCGTGGCTACACACCCATACACGTCAGCAGACAGGAGTTCATCCCGGGTTCCACCGGCTGGGGCGTCAGGAAAGGCCTGCCCTTTCTAGATCCAATAGACAGAATCCACGACAGTCTGGCCGAGGCTGGACTTATAGACTACTGGCTGGAGGAACTCTTCGAGACGGCCATGAGACGAACCCGCACCCAGGAAGCACAGAAGTCCGGGAGCGATGATGGTGGTGGTGGTGATAGTAATGGCGATGATGGTGTTGGTGAATATTCATATCAGGCAAGTACTGCTCCACACAAACCCTCTGTACTCAACAGTATCGCTGTCCGATATATTTACTGTAAGTATCTATTAACAGATAAAGACAACACGTCCCAAATGTCTAACTGTTCATGATCAGGCAGAGTATCATAAAACAAAAATAATTATTTATTTAGTTTTCACATCTAACCTTCCAATCCAAGTTCATATATATATATATATATATATATATATATATATATATATATATATATATATATATATATATATATATATATATATATATATATATATGTGTGTGTGTGTGTGTGTGTGAGTGTTTAACCGGTTGTTGAATGAGGAGTTTGACTAGGACAGGGAAGGTTTGGAGCCAGCAGATCCAGTGTCTGGCCCTATGCCTCTGATTGACGCTGCTACTGTGAGCAGGGTAGTAGTCAAGATGCAGATGGGGAAGGTAGCAGGTGTGTCTGGGTTGACCGTTGAAATGTTGTAATCCTCAGGAGATACAGGAGTGGAGTTAGTCACTGATTTGATAAACATGATTATATATGAGTGTGTTGTCCCAGATGATTGGCTAAAGAGTGTCATTGTAAATGTAAACAAGGGGAAGGGTGATGCCCTGGAAAGGGGAAATTATAGAGGCATAAAGCTTTGAGTCAGATAATGAAGGTAATGGAGACAGTTTTAGAAGGTATGATTAGAGAGAGAGTGAATAGTGATGAGATGCAGTTTGGGTTTATGCCAGGCAAAGGAACCACTGATGCCATATTCATTGTTCGACAGCTTCAGGAAAAATATATAGGAAAGAAAAGGGAACAGTACTTTGATTTTGTTGATTTAGAGAAGTCCTTTGACAGAGTCCCTAGAGAGGTGGTGGAGTGGGCAATGAGAAAGCTTGAGATCGAGAAGTGGCTGGCTAGGGTGGTTATGGCCATGTATGTGGGTGTTGGCACCCAGGTAAGAGTGAATGGAAATTTGGGTGAGGAGATTTTCTTGACTGTTGGTGTGCATCAGGAGTCAGTCTTGAGCCCTTTGTTGTTTATTATGGTACTTGAAGCTCTCTCAAGTGACTTCAGACATGGACTTCCGTGGGAGATGTTGTATGCTGATGATTTGGTGCCATTGCAGAGAATGAAAGGGAGGCGAAGGAAAGACTTAGGAAGTGGAGAGATGGTGTGGGGCACATTGGGTTAAGAGTAAATGCAGATAAAACAAAAGTGATGGTATCTAGGGCTGGGGACGGTACTGTCAAAGAAAAGAGGGGAGTCGCCATGTGCAGTGTGTCACAGGGACGTGGGAAGTAATTCCATCTTGTGCAGTGTTTGTGATAAGTGGGTGCATAAGAGATGTAGTGGTATAGGTAGACGAGAGTTAATGCTGATTTCATGTGTATTGTGTGTCGGGAAGAGCATGTGGAGATTGCCAGGCGTAAAGGGATTGAACTTGCTGGTGAGTCTCTTCAGTGTGTGGAAGAGTGTTGTTATTTGGGAGACATGTTATGTGCTAGAGGTGAGGCTGGATCTAGCTCTGTGGCTAGAATGAGGAGTTGTTGAAAGAAGTTCTGGGAGCTGGGAGCTGTTGCCTCTCCTGACACTGAGAGAGGTCTTCCTCCGTGCTAAGGATCTTTGTATGCGATATGTGTTAGGAGTGTAATGCTGTATGGTAGTGAGACCTGGGCAGTAAAGGAAGAGGATATTCACAGGCTCAAGTGTACGGAAATGACAATAATTAGGTGGATGTGCAGAATGTTCCTGAGTGCGAGGCCTGGGGGGGCTAGGCTTACAATGGAAGAGTTAAGAAGTAGGATGGGACTGGAGTGTATTGGTGCTGTGATGAGGAGAGGTAGACTGAGGTGATTTGGGCATGTGAAGAGGATGGGGGATGATAATTGGGTGAAGAAAGTGAGAAGTGTTAATGTTAGGGGTAGGGTAGTGAGAAGTAGACCGAAAAAGACCTGGGATGAGGTCACTGACTGTGACCTCAAGGATAAGAGACTAAATAGGGAAGCTGCCAGAGATGGAGCAGAATGGAGAGCCGCCATTAGGTGACCAGGGCCGACGCATGCAAGCATGCTGGAGCCTTCAAAAACGAAAATATATATATATATATATATATATATATATATATATATATATATATATATATGTGTGTGTGTGTGTGTGTGTGTGTGTGTGTGTGTGTGTGTGTGTGTGTTTTAAGCAGGGCTGCCCACCATCCACGCACTCGTTTTAAGGCTGCCACTGGTGACTCTGCACTGGGTTACAAACCAAATGAACTCCTGTAAACCTGAAAGTAATTTACCGTGTTGGGTGATAACCATATAGCCAGATGAGGTGTGGTGGTTTAATTGGAGACTATTGCCCACATAAGGCCAGTTTGGGACGAGTTTGACTGGTCAGTGGTCACCCTCACCTTAAATGTCGGGGCTGAATAGTCTAGCCCTGGGCTCTTATGCTCCTAATAAGGTTAAAAAAATGGATAATGTATGGACGGATGGATGCACAGTAGATAGGCTGCTCGTGTGGTATGGTAGTGACGAGTGGTGTGTGGTGTGATAGTAACTGTAATGGTATGGTAATGATGGGTAATGGTGTGTAACTGTGGTTGTATGGTAATGACGGGTAATGGTGTGGTAATAACTGTGGAGGTATGGTAATGACGGGTAATGGTGTGATAGTAATTGTGCTGGTATGGTAATGACGGGTAATGGTGTGGTGGTAACTGTGGTGGTATGGTAATGACGGGTAATGGTGTGGTAATAACTGTGGTGGTATGGTAATGACGGGTAATGGTGTGATAGTAATTGTGGTGGCATGGTAATGACGGGTAATGGTGTGGTGGTAACTGTGGTGGTATGGTAATGACTGGTAACTGTGTGGTAATAACTGTAGTGGTATGGTAATGATGGGTAATAGTGTGATAGAAACTGTGGTGGTATAGTAATGGCGGGTATTGGTGTGGTGGTAACTGTGGTGATGTTGTAGTAACAATGGTGGTGTGGCATACAGACAGATGGAGGTGCTCGTCGTGGTGGGCTGGTACTCAGCCTGAATCACCTACAGGGCGCCTTCTACCTGCTTTTCCTGGGATACCTTGCCGCCGCCCTCGTTCTCGCCGCTGAGAGGGTCGCCGCTGCCCTCCTTACCCACACCCCCACCCCCACTCACACCCACGCCTACACCCACACTGCCAAAAATATCCAATAGCCTTCTAAGTCCGTCTGTTGTTGGTTTTCTCCATTCATGTTAGGCAGTGGTCACAGTCACTTAATACAGTTGTTTCCAGTACCACAGTTACTCTTTGAAAGAAGTGTATGATCTTGCATAATGTAAGTACGTACTTTAACCATATTACTGACTAAGCTACTGGACGTTTAGGAATTCTTTTCTGGCTAACAGCAGTCAGTGTTTTCAGTTAAGGAAAACTCTTAATAGAGAAACTATTAGAAAACTGTTGTTTATCAAAGTTATCGAATAACTGAAGTGAAAAATAAAAGAAGTATCCTTAATGTTTTCTCTCCATCCACATTTTCCTTTCAGGATTTGTTTCTAAACACTGCATATCTATCATGGTTTATGAAAACGAGGCAACACAAAGGAACTGTTAAATAACTTCATTTCAGAGCACATCGTTGTTTGAAAATAACTAAGCTATACCTTTATTAACCTCTCTCTCTCTCTCTCTCTCTCTCTGCAAAACTCAAATGAGAATGCTGTATTAGGTTAACATCTAAAGTAACAGTGTTTTTGTGTAGGAAGAATGAATTTCTAATTTAAACATATTTCGCTTTTTGAAGTTGTGAGAATTTTTTGTGACAAGCTGGAGCTGGAGAAGGGAGCTGAATAGGCCATAGGAGGAGGGACATTGACTCCTAAGAGCCTATGCTGGAGTTGTTTTAAGATTAGACTGCATGGTACTTTACTTACCGCGATGAGCAGCGAAGTAGAAAGCTTTAACTTATTTTCCATCATGAATTTCAATAATGGTGCAAAAAAGGGAGTGTACATTATCCTTTACTCAGTCAGTTTAACTACTTCATCCCAATGACATTTTTCAGTTTATTCGTGCTACCTCCAGACGACTTTGTTCAGCTTAGACGAGTTTCTGTAATGGAAGGGTTAGATACAACCTTCATTAATCCACTTGCAGCTAGAGACCTTTTCTAAGTTTAATAAAATCGACCAGAAGTAGGCAAGGCGTCACCGTACTGATGGGGGTTGTGATTGTTACGCTGACATGCAAAAAGACTGCTTAGAAGTAAAAACATTTTTACTTTGTACCCGCAGCAGCGCTGACAGTATTCAGTATCAGCAGTTATGAACTTCTTGATACCTCCCCCCCTCACCTCACTATGACTGAAAACCAGTATTGGAGAATGATGATGATGATGATGATGATGATGACGGATTATAGTGATATCTGGTTACAACATGCAGGTCATTAATGCAGATAATCATTTTTTAAAGTCCCGATTTTCCTTATGATACCATCCGTACCGCCGATGTTATGTCTAAGTTTGGTATTATGGTACTGCTGGGTGAACTGGGATGATGATATTGATGATTGCGTGTTTACACAGAACGTTGAAGTAAATGAGGATGAGAGTTGTGTTGGATATTCTATACAACTTCTCTGATACTGAGTATTTTTTTTAATGTACAGTATCTTGAATTACATATCTTTATACTGAACTTGCATTACCTGTCACTGCATATTCAGTAATCAGCAGCTTAGATCATTCTATCCCATATAGAAAAACTGTACAAAATACACATATTGTAGCTCTATGCATGGTAAGACTAAGGCCCTTATTCTCGTGAGCTTAATAGGCATCCTAGCACCTTTCTCCCTTATTTACTGTATTTCTGCATATGGCACGTTCACATTGCCTTGAACGCTATGTAATTTATGCACAATTATATGCAGATAAGTAACGTGAAAGTGAAATTTAAGGTGTGAAATACAAAGTAAATCACTGAGGAAAGGCGCTAAAAAACCTACTAAGTTTACGAGAACACGGGCTTAAATGTCTGTACCTTGAAATTTTAAACCTTGATTTGCGTATTATACGGTGGCTGTGTAAGGTATGGCCCTTGAAGAAGGATAACGGTGTACTGGCTTCTTATCCCTTGGGATCGGAAAGGATGAATGCAACCCACGTCTTCCTCCGTAAAGTGTAAAGTAAATGAGCAAGAAAGAACAACTAGTAAATATCATTTCTTATCTCTGCATAGGGATACGAACACCTCACCTCTCACTGCCAGTGTTGTAATGCCAGCAACATCTTAGCTCTTACAGCTTGGGAAGTCAGAGTGATAATTAGAACTTTCTTCTCTTATTCATGCCTCCGAAGTGATCAAAGAGCCGTTGGAAAAGGGGACACAAACGAGAGCTACACAAGAATTTGTCATTAGTTTCACCATGAAATGTGCAAAATTTAGAGCAGTATGTAATACACGGTTCATCATACCTCCTTTACAGGCCTATGGCTTGTATTTCTATTGTATCCTGGCTGGCATATATTGGAAAATGCAGTTAATGATAGAAAACCATCTGTACCGCAACCAGTAATTCAAAAGTCAACTTGTGAAGAAGAAGAAAACAAAGACTTTTCTGTCCTTGCCCAGTAAAGGTCCCTTTTCTTATACACACTACCCTCCCTTACATATTGTCGCACCTAAGACTATTTTAGGTGGTATTATAGCCTTCGCAGCGCATATTTTCTTAGTGGTTCATTGTGTTTAGTACACCCTGATATTCTATCTGTCTATCTATTGCCAGACGCCTCAATCCCATTTCAGGTGGCCACAAACAAATCGCCTCCAAGTCGCCCTGTTCCCCGCCATCTCACTGCCCTGCTCCCAACTCACACCCCCCTCTCTCATATACCTCTCCACCCCATCCCTCCATCTCATCCTCGGCCTCCCCCTCCCTCTTCCCCCCTCCACCTCACTCACATACACTCTCTTCGTCAGTCTTTCACCCTCCATCCTCTCCACATGGCCAAACCACCTCAGTGTGTTCCTCATAACGCTTCCTATCACATCCACATCCACACCACAACGCTCCTTTATATCCTCATTCGTCAGCCTGTCTCTCCATGTGACTCCACAGGCTCCTCTTAAATAACTCATTTCCACTGCTCTCACTCTTGACTTGTGTCCTTCATATTCACTGATATTCACTTTAATATTTTCACATATTTTTACACCGACATACCTTGCCTCAATAACGTACTTGCGAGTAAAAATGTAATGTGCAAAGTAAGCTAAATAACTGAGGAAGAGGTACCGTGAAGTTCCCTATGGCCACCTTATTTCTTTGTCCACTTCTCGATTTTCCCCTCCACAGTACATACCTTTGATGAAACTCTAACTTCTACATCTGCTTGATCTCTCATGGAACCAGCTTGAGGTGTCCCGCTTTCAGTCTCTTAACCCCTAACGTCAAGAACTAAAAGCATCGTCAGTAGGAGCCGGAATAGGATTATTTCAATGCAGACTTTCTGATGCCGTAGACCGGGGTAAAAATTGGAAGAGAGAACAGTCCGTTTCATATGGCCACGTTCATAGATTTCGTTTCTCACTGCCACGTATTATGGCTGACACCGACAAACGGAATGCCAGGAGTGTGATTTAATAAATATGGGTGTTCATTTTATTTCCTCTTTTACCCCAGCCTACTGTACATGGTCGGGAAGTTTGCATTAGAATATATTCATTTTCGACCTCAGTGTGATGAGGCCTCAACTTTTTGTTGTCAATGTTTATCCTTCACTAGTCCTCGTGTTAGGTACAAAACTGGACGTGAAATCAGAGCAGCTTCTTTAAACATGATAAAGAATAATAATTCTTGTAAATTCTAAGCTAATTAGTATCATTATAATTTACAAAAGCAAAGTTCTAAGCGAAGTGGATCAAAGTCATCCAGCGACTCTTTCTGTACCATCCTGTGCAAGAACCTTTTGATAAGAACTCAGAATAAAAGAATAAAATATTTTACCCGGACCCGGTGACTGCTTTGTTGACTAGCAGAAATCAACTTCCAAAATTTGCAATAATTCGAAAAGCATGATTTTTTTTTTTTTTTAACTCAGAGAATGTTCGTGTCATACTAAGGCATCATATTCTGGCACACGTCAGAAAATTCCCAGTACTAATGAGCTGAATGCGATGTTCGTTGTACTGTACATCTGACAATCACCTCCAGCTTCAGATGGTGCCATTATCACCAAAGCGTCAACCAGTTACCTTTCTTCACTCGTCCTGATGAAGAATTACACCTCCTCTCTTCCACCGTTACATCCGCCCTGCCAGGATAACCCACACATTCAATGTTATGCTCTGTCTTCCAAGAGCAGAGTTATTATTGAGGAATACGGTACTTTAATACTGGATATGTTACTGACTGTTGGTTCAGTGTTTGAAAATTTCGCGGAAAACAAGGACAAAATTGGCCCATGTATTTTTAAGCTTACTGGTGGGCATTAAACTTTCCTGGTAGGTGGACTAAGTGTACTTTCTCAGTTTTGAAATGCTGTAATTTCTTATTTTAGAAACAATGATTCTTATCTAAGTGTTCAGCATGGTAGCCGTGGTGGTGGTGGTGGCGGTGGGTGAGGTATCTTTGTGGTGGCCATGTTCGTGCCCCGCCACTGCCTCCAGACCTGCCATCACACCGAACCCCAACACCAGCATCGCCAGCCGCACCCACCCGCCCTTATTCTTGTGCCTCTCCCGCTCCAGCACCTCGCAGAAGGTCACGTACAGGATGGTGCCCCCTGATATGGCTTGCAGGATCGTAGGCACCAATACACTCACTGCGGTCTCCTGTGGTGACAAATGTAACACCAGGGTCCCGACCAGCCCCCCGATTGGAGAGGCTAAGGCGAACATGAGCATGGAAATAAAAAAAGGGAGGAGGGACATGCCGACCTCCAGCAGTTCCATGGCCATGCTGAAGCTAATGACGATTTTGTGGGCCAAGAGGGCGGCCATGAGTATCCACACGTCCCCTGATTCCTCTTCCAGCCCCAGCGCCAACCCCTCCATGATGCCGTGAAAGGAGAGAGCAATGACCACTACCACACTGCCCACAACGGACACCCCCTGATCTACGTGGTGGTCCTTGTCATCGTGGTGGCAGTGCGGGATGGTGTGGACGTTGTGCCTGCTGCCGTATACATAACAGATCTTAACCAATTTCAGCCTTATATTATGTCTCCATAGCAGTTGATTATTATCAAGAGTATTTTTTTGTGTGTCATATTGTTCACTAATATTCACTCTAGTTGTGCAATGTTCAGCAGCCATATGAGTGAAGATAAATTTATGAGTAGGCAATCAAACACAACTTAAGCACTAGGTAAGGGGAGTTTATGAATACCGCACCTGATGGCGTCACCGTTGTCGCCGTCAAATGCGTGGTTGTCGTGGCCCTTGCTCATGCCCACCATAATGGAGACGCTGGCCACGGCGGAGTAGGTGCTGGTGGTGGACTGGCGGATCTCGGACAGTCGATTCTGGCCACTTCGCTTCGCCTGTGCCTGCT
Organism: Coenobita brevimanus; assembly: GCF_032717465.1. Classification (NCBI taxonomy): domain Eukaryota; kingdom Metazoa; phylum Arthropoda; class Malacostraca; order Decapoda; family Coenobitidae; genus Coenobita; species Coenobita brevimanus. The sequence continues at coordinate 11,822,879 of NC_137050.1, read as the reverse complement.
TCTTGGCCTCCTCGACTGACGTTGGTCCGTAGTGCGTCACCTGTTGATAATCAAGACCGTATTCATAAATGTGAGTATAACTCCTTGAATCCGATTAGCGTTTCATTTGTTAATAGATGCTTCCTCCAGACGATTTCAGTTCGCTAGGGCAGCGCTTCTCAATCTTTTCAGGGTCGCGCCCCCCTTAGCCTTGGTCCACATATCCACGCCCCCCCCCCCACTAGCATCCTCTCATCATCAGTCTAAAAACTTTCTGAAGGTCTGTTGTTATCGATGCCGCAGTTTCAAATGGACGTCAACCCAGCTGAATAAAGACTGACTTAGCCCTTCTGCAATCCACTATTCCTTTTTCTTTTTTTTTTCCGGGGTATAGGGAGCAGCTGAGGGACTTTTATATAACGTGGTACTGGAACCACCATGTTTGTCACCACGCGAAGGCGCCCCTCTCCTGCACCTACCTCGTTCAAAAAGGAAAAACAATATTAATAGTGTTTTGTTTTTAATTAATTTCTAATTATAACAAGTACACAGAAGCAATTTAACAGTACACAGCATATTAAAAATTTTGATATTGATGCTTCGCTGCTGAATTTGAGTGCGAGGTCGCGTGTTACAGAGCACGCTGCAGATCACCACAATATTAATGTTTCCCCCTCTGTATTTTGTCTTGAGAGCGAGTAATGCAGAAAAAGTATCATCACAGACATACTTGTTTATGGACGTCGCTAGATGATAAAACACCATATTAACATAACACCGACTAAAAAGACCATAAACACCTCCAAATGGCCAGAGACACCACCTCATGTTTCTTAATACTGTACCGCCACATGGTCATAAACGTCACCACATGGTCATGAACACCACCTCATGATATTTAACATCTCTACATGGTCATTAACATCACCACGTAGTCAAAAACACCACCACACGGTCATGGTCAAAGCAAAATAACATGGTCATTGTCATATACAGTACTAAATGGACATGAAGCATCACTGTTTGGTTATAGGCACCACCACATCATCATAAAAACAGCTGCACAAAGTCACAGACATCAAATTAATGCATGGCTGTAAAACAGCACCTCAGAGTCACAAACATCAAATCAACACATGCATGACCGTAATCGCTTTTTATCTGTCAGCTTTCCTTCTTGTTAAGATACAAACCAATTCGCATTCTCTCAGCTTACAGAGATACCGATCACTATTATTGTCTGGTTCACATAATTAAGCATCAGTCAATGAAAGAAACAAGTAGGAGAATGAGAGATACAGGACACTATCACCCATGGACATGGTGAGCTATTGGCGCATGAAGTCTGTGAAGTTTTAAATATATGATTAGAGAAAATGGCTGGGCGGATTTACGTATAAATTAGGATCAAGAGCCATTTTTTGATGCTCCATCCATAGTAGGTGGGGTGTGGCCCATCTTACAATGAAAGGCTCCTTGGTATCTTTAACTTTCGAAACGGCCAGATTGGAGAGGGGAAAACATCAGAACATGTGACCAGGCGACAGAGAAGGAGAGAAACCAACTTATAACAGTGGTAGAAAGAATAATGAGCTTTAAAAGCTGAGGCTGAGACATTAAATACTGAATGTAAATCAATGACTCACCACACACACCCACACCCACATGCTCAGGCCACTCTTTTTCCTCTGGGTCCTTGCGCCCTCCGAGGGAGAGCGCCCCCAGGAAAGAAAACAATTGAGACACCTCTTGAAGTGAAAGATTGAATGCAAGCTGTATTTAAGCCCTGTAGTCCGACAAGTCTCTTGTAAACTGAATAAAATCGTTTAGAGATAGCAAGAATAAACTGTAAATAATGTACCGTACCTATTGGATTGCAGGGTTAAGTTGTGTATAAGATCGTTTACTTATATTTTTATATAACTTGCACTGGTACCAAAGACTTTGCCACCAAACTACAGTTTTTCTTCGTCGCCTACCTACATCATGGACTGTAGGCATAAACTTTAGCTTAATATCCTGCAGACTGATGACGCATTTGAAATTTCATCTTGCTCTCTCGAAACAATTGTACTCCGCATAGGTGAGATTCTTGTAATGTGAGGGAGGAGCTCTATCTCTCATTAGTCCTTTGTGTACTTCAGGTTCTCGTTAAGCCGAATAAAACCGTCTGGAGACAGCAAGAACAAAATGAAAATACAGATTGAAGAGGTTCAATTATGTATAAGATTGTTGTATACGAAGTACTTTTAACCTTACTTGTACTGCCACCAAACACTTCCTGACCTAGTTAAGGTGAATACTAACTTTAAAAATACAAAACAGAATATTTTATGCTAATACATAACTACTAAGGTTATTTGGTTTCGTAAAAATGACTATAATTCTTTTATGAGAGCTCTGTCAGGACGTGATTAACAGTATTTGTTTCTTTTTCTTCGTCACACGATATTAGTCAGCTCATGGGCGGTGTCCTGTTCTCTGAGATGAAATAAGCTCTGTGGTCTCCAGGTCAGTTATAACTGACGAACTGGGTCACTCTCGTCACTTAAATACAAAGAAATTGTTGCATGAACTTTAGTTATGAAGCTGAAATTTGTCTCCTTGGGTGCTAGTCAAACCGATCTTCCAGCATGACTTCACTTGGTCATCACGGTGACCTGAAAGGGTATTTTCGTCAAGTTAGACGAAACATGATATAGTAACCCCTTCAAGACATGCGAAATCTTAACTACTTTAGTATTTGCTACTGCCAGTTATTTCGTTAATCTTACGAATTACTTAGTTCATTGATCGCTTAGTGTCTAACCCAAGGTATTTTAGCAATGTAAGCTATAAAAGATGTGATTATAATATTAGTTTGCACATATACGTACACACATACATGCATGCGTATGCCTACATATGTCTACCTCCCTACTTATATACATATTGACACACACACACACACACACACACACACACACACACACACACACACACACATACACCGCTCGTCGACTCAGTGGTAACGCTCTCGCTTAGCATCTGCTAAGACACGGGTTCGTGCCTTGCTCGGGATGCAAAAAGTTTCACTGACGAAGCGGGCGGTCACTGTCCTCCTGGAGCAAGAGGATGGGTGTGTGCGTGTGAGGTGAAGGCTTTGCCCTTAGGTCGGACAATATGAGCTCTCAGCTCACTTCCGGGAGTGTAAAATGCTGATGATCACAACCATCACGTGATCCTGCCCGACCCAGTGAATTACACACACACAGCTCCCATCCCATCCCAAACTCACATCAGTCCAACCCACCTGGTCCTCGTCCTCCTCCCTCTTATGCTGGCCCTCCACCCAACCGTGGATCAGCTCCTCAATGAAGTACACAACAAAGAAGCCGCAAATGATGGTAACCTGGGCCAGCGGGTAGGATGTCTCCGCCATGTAGCCGTTTTCCATGGCGTACTCGAAGCCCTCTTGGGTTTCTGCCAGGAGGTGGAGGAAGACAATGGACAGCAGGACACCGGCACCGAAGCATAGGCAGCCCGTCAACACCAGCTGTATAAAGAAGGATGGGTCAGAATAGTGGTGGTGTTGCGCTGGTGTGGGTGTAGGTTAGGTTAGTGTGTTATGGTGATGGTGGTGGTAATATACTGTAGTACTAGTAGTAGGAGCAGAAGTAGTGGCGGTATAACAATAACAAAAAAAAAAAAAAAATACTGATGATGATACAACTACTACCACTAAATAATAATAATAATGATAATAATAAACATCATCATCATCATCATCCGGACCTCCTTTCCCACCCTAGGGCAGGGTGAGGAGTAGCAATGTCCGGACAGCCCATATTTGCCCAATCCAATGGGCCACGCTTCCATGCATTCATCATTCAAGCCCCCGGAATCCTGGTGGTAGTGGTAATACAGTACTAGTAGTAGGTGCACAAGTAGTGGTAGTATAACAATTCATAAAAGAGAAAGAGAGAAGGGAAACATACAAGGACATTGGTAACATTAATTTGTTACTATACCGACTTTACGCTAGTAAGGCCTAGAAGCCACGCCCACTTTGTCTGAAAACAGCTGATTGGTCCATACAAAATGTGTTTGCAGTTGCCCATTTATTTGTATTAAATGAGTTGACAGTTCATAAACAGACCAGATTTGTCCACAGCAATGTTAATTATTAGGAATATAAACAATGCAAATTATTTCAAGGCATTAGCACATTAGAGAGGATATCAAAAATATAAAATAGGAGCCACAAACGGTCGAAGTCAAGGATGCATGCTCGCTTTCGAATGAAACCTGTTCACTGTTTCTTTGACTGTAGCAAACGTAAGGCAGGTACAAACAAATGACACCAAACATAAGGTACAATATTCAGTGGACTACAGTTTGTACGACAATATATATACCCCAGATCATTGTATAACTCATAAAACTCTTATAAGCGGAGTCCACGGGGAGGTAAAAGGAATGGCCACAGTGATGACGGTTTTCAAATGTAGATTTTTCTGCTGTTCTTATTATATCTGTTATGCTGGTGTTTTTAAGGCGACTTCTCGTCCTAAAAACACTAGCGACTGAAGCGGGGTCCTCTTTCCGGACCGGAAGTAAAGCACCCACAAAGGAACAGGACATAAAAACTCTTTCCGGACCGGAAGTAAAGCACCCACAAAGGAACAGGACATAAAAACCAGGCAGCACACCTCAACACATCTATTGCCTTAATTCTAACCGTTACAATACAACACAGAGTGATATTTGAGATACAGGGGGACAGGGACACAGAGTTAACCTTCAGCACCACAAGATACAGTCACACTTAGTACACAATACAGTGCACATACAGGGATGTCTTGAATTATATATGTTATTGTCCATATGTCACTTATAGGCAGGATATACACTGAACTTACCACAAAGGGGATAAACAAGATTGGAAGTCTGTAGGGGAAATACTACTATAAATATGACAGGGTGCGGATCACGACACTTGACACAGTCACTTAATCGCGGCGACACTTACACACAGGCTTTTAATCTGCCCGCGTACCCTAGTCATTATTCGTTACAGAAAGTTCTTTTATTGGGGGAACTCGTATAATTACTCTAAGGTTCATTCTCTGTCCTGCCGGGCACTGAGTTCTTTTGGACTAATGGTAACTGTTGCTGGTTTCGCACTGGTCTTCACTTAGTCACTGTTCACTGTTATTTCCCCTGATTTATTCTCGGCACAAGGGGCGTCACTATTTACCTGAATCTCTTGGGTAATGTTCACTCTGTGACAGGGGCGTGGGGGTAGAGCCCTAGGGGGACCTGGCCTGCAGAGGGCAAGGGATTACCCGCAGGGGAGTCACTGCCCGGGTCACACTCGTCGATGGGGTGCAGGGAGGCCCTTCCGTCTGGGGGCCTCGACCTGAGAGGTGGCCCTCGAGTTGAGGCCTCGTCGGTGGGGTGCAGGGAGGCCCTCCTGTCTGGGGGCCTCGACCTGAGAGGTGGCGCTCGGGACTGGGGCCGAACAGCTGGAGCAGTCGGGCCTGTTGTCTCTGGCTCCGTGGGGTGAGGGAGCCTGGATCGCCTTTGTCGGGAACCGGTGGGTCTGGCCTGGGGGTCCTGGGACTGCGGGCGCCTAGGGGGAGAGGCGCCGACAGGGCTGGGCTGCGGCAGCTTCTCTGTCGGGACTCGGGCAGGAACAAGGATCTCCCAGGCGTGGGAGGTAGGTCCGATATCGGGCCTTGCCACCACTCTAGCGACACCTCCGGGGCTATATTCCCAGGTGGTGATGAAGGGCTCCCACAGGGGGAAGAGGCTGGAGAAGGACTCACGTAGCCCATGTCCTCTCCGGTACGTCCTGAGGCCGGAGCCTTGGGTCGCCTTACCCTGGTACATATGTTGGCTGTGGCCGTGAGCCTACCCGTCGTACGAAGAGCAACTGAAGGGCGTACAGGGCCGCTCCTTCCCCGCCATGTATAGGAACCGTCGGTGCAGTGTTGCTCCTGTAGTATGGGAAAAGCCAGAGTAAGGGGCACAGAGGCCACACTCTCTCCAGTACGTACTGAGGCTATCTTCAGGGACTTCTCTGCCCTGGTACGTGCCACGGCCGGAGCTGGATGCCTACCTGTCTTACAAGGAGCAACTGAAGGGCGTACAGGGCCGCTCCTTCCCCGCCACGTATAGGGACCGTCGGCGCGGTGTTGCTCCCGTAGTAGGGAAAAGCTACACGTACGATAGCAGGGGCTCTTTACCCTGGTACGTACTCTGGCCGTGGCCGGGAGCTGATCTTCCCGACAAGAAGCAACTGAAGGGCGTACGGGGCCGCTCCTTCCCCGCCACGTATAGGGACCGTCAGCACGGTGTTGCTCCTGTAGGAGAGAACAGCAGGAGAGGGATGCACTGGGGCAACTCTCTCTCCGGGGTGTACTAAGGCCGGAGCCTTGGGTCACCTTACCCTGGTGCACTTTATTAGGCCGTAGCCTTGGGCGTCCTGCCCTAGAGGGTGTAACAATAGCCGTCAATACGGTGTTACCTGGGACTGAATCTAGTTCAGTCCCACCCCTATTCTGACGATGGTTGTCCCGCCCGCAAGGTAGTTGCCTTTCCCCGGTCACCTGGTGTTGGGGCAGTTGCGGGGAACAGGGGCTCAGGACAGTAGTGTCCTGGTTACCCTCTTGACCGGGGTCACTAACCCCACCGTTGTATCCTCCTGGGGTGGTGGTGCGGTGGCGGCCCGGTGGTGGGGTGGGGGGGGGTGAGGTGGGAGGTCCGGCGGCGGGCATTTTAACATCTTCATAAGCAATATATCACGAAATTAAACAGGCACCTTACCCTCCCTACTCACCATCGTGTTGCCCTCCCAAGTCTCTCTCTCTCTCTCTCTCTCTCTCTCTCCATGATGAGTAGGGGTGTCTGCAGTCGTACAGTGCTCACTGTCGGTACATCCACACCCTTTCATTTAGGTAACCATTAATTGTATGGCCTTCATAATTATAAGCTAACATGCATTTTAAAGTACAGTATAGGCTTACTGGTACTGCAATATACAGTATGTAAATGAGTAATAAAAGAAATTGAGAAAATTTATCAGGTTTTGAAACTTGACACTGCGAGATGACATCAGCAAGCTGGTGGTACGTTTAACTTCCCGCCGAGTGACTGTTCCCCTGAGCGTTTTACCTCCCCAAGGACAGCTATAATAATATTGACTTTTCCCAGTTATATAACGATTTAGGATATAACTAGACTATACACATTGTACTTCACTGACTATTGTACTCTATGTTTGATGTCATTTGTTTGTAGTAAATTTATGTTTGTTACAAAACATAGTGAATAGGCTTCATTCGAAAATGAATTGTATCCTTGATTTCGACAGTTTATGATGCATATTTAAATTCTTCAACATCCTCTGTAAAATGCTGATTCCTTCATATTATTTTAAAATGTATTTTCTTGATTACTGACATTACTGAAGAGATGTACAAGGCCTGATTACAAACTGAGAACACATTTAGTATGATTAAATGGGTTGCCACTCGAACATTTTATATGAACCAATCACCAACTTCCACAGAAAGTGGGCGTGGCTTGTAGGCCTTACTAGCGTAAAATAGGTATAACGGGTACAAAGATTGCCTTTGAGGGAATTCAATTTTGTTTCTGACTAAAACAAGTGGTTTTATGCCTGTAAGTTCAATATGACTTGCAACTGAACTGTAATTATCAGCCACCGGCACTATTGCTGTAAAGATACTGGGTATATCGGAATTGTCGCAGCCTGCTTTGCACACACCTGACATGGACGCGCACCTTCACTACCCACGGTCAAGCCACGCTTTATGGGTCATGAAGAATAACTAATGCGTAAGGCGGAGGTATAGCCTACTGTTTTCTGTCACTTGTGGACTGCCCCGCCCCCACCTATGGAATAAATGATGACAAATTTTAGTGTAGGGTAAAAATTGGGGGTGGGGGGTGGGGAAGAAAAGCCAACTCCATAATGCCCTCTTCGGCGTGTCATGGAGCGTGGCTAGACTATCGTGGTCCAGAGCATTTAAGGGTAGAAGATCGACGTACGCTCCTATTAGCGTTAGAAAAGCCTCCGGTCACCTCTGGAACTCAAAATGTAGCGTGTAAGCCACAGCATGTTCCTATCCACGAACTCTGCCACCAGACTACCATTGTGAGAAGTTTATGTAGAAATCGCGAGTGACAGTCTTCAGAAATGGGAGACAGAATGCGAACATGTAAGAATGCATGAGCGATCATAAACATGCCCGCCCTCAGACTGACCTGAATTCATCGCAGGAGGATTGGCAGACGCACGGTGATCGGCCCGACCACTGGCGGATGCACTGTACTGATGCTGTAACCATACGACCATATTATTTTTTTCTGTGCCACAAATAACAATGCAAGATTGCTCGTTATATCCCTGTATTTCACTTGTCTTCTGTGTGATAGCAGATTCCGCACTGATTGTGAAATGAGACTAGTGATGTGTCAATTACTGCATTTATCCTCTCTGCTTTCTTTCCTCTCGTCCATTCACTCCCCCCCCACTTCCTCCTTTCCCTTGTTCTCCCATATCCTCTTGATCTTGTTTGATTCTCGGTTCTGTCATAATTATGATCTTTGCTTTCTGGCACTCATTCATTCACTCGGTTCTGTCAGACTGGTGGACTCCTTTGTTTACATCTGGTCCCTGTTCACTCAGCAGTTCAACTAGGAACTTTTGCCAAACTTCTGCGAGTCGTATGTTATACAAAGTTCTGAACTTGGCAAAAAACTATTGTCTTAATATCTCGTGCAGTCGATAGGAATAACTCCGTCTTCTTGCTATCGCCTTGGCAGCTTTAACTTAATTTCATGCTACATCAATCTGATGGTGTATTTTGTGATATTCTTGTTATTTCAGGCATTTTGTATTCTGCTCAGAGAAGATTTTTCGAACTAGAGCATTACGTACAGCCTTCATGAACCCAAACTTTATTAAAGGTCCTTCCTAAGTTCCAATACATCGTTTGATGCTATACTGATTAAAATAAAAAGTGCGGTGCCATAGCGACTGCCTTTGATAAGAATCATACAGGTCGCACGAGAGGCGCGACTAACCTGGACTTGTTTTTTGTTTTGTTTTTTATCACCCTGAATGGGCATTAGGCCATGACCTGGAATTGTTTTGGTTCAATTTTCACCGAAGCATCTTTTATACGAAGCTCACCGAAACAACTTGAGTAAAAATAAGTATTGCTAACGACCCCTGCAAATACTCCTTCACATTCGCTTTAAGACTACATGAATTTTCTTAGCAGTATATTGATACATATGTATAATTTTCTGTGGCATTATATTGTTCATACAACTTTGTTAGGGAACGTTACACGGGAGCTAAATTTATCAGTCGGTTATAGAATTACGAAATGATCAAAAACGATTACAGCCACTTTCAATTTGGTCCCTTCCAGGTGCTAGGACTCGAGGATAGGCTACTGGATCCAGTACATTGAAAGTTAGGTGACCAGCGTGTCCTCCCTTGATAGTATTACATGATCAAAGGGCATCCAGTTACCTTTTGGTTATCGACTCTATGTTTGGCCGTCACCCCGAGTGGGGCGTTCTAACCACCACACCTGCCAGCCACTCCATCCTCTTACATCTGAGTATGAAGCATCTTTGTCCTGGAACAGGTGTGATGGTTTAAACAAAAGGCTTCAGTGACCGTGTGTCGAGGTCTCACTGACTCGGCCCGCCCGCTTATTTCCCAGAATGGTCGCGCTTCATGTATTTAGCCCTTATAACCTTATACTATTGTTCATTTCAGCCTGACTTAATCAAATTTTGATAGACTAACGTAGCGTAAGCCTTGCAGGCCAGTCGAACCGAGACTAAACTCTCCAGGAAAGGTGAGGGGCCGAAAACCAACACTTCGGAAAAACGGATCCCTCCCCTTCCCTGCTTCTCACTCTCTCTATCCCCGTCCCCGCTACCCCACGGAGGAGAAAAGATACGGAGTAACGTCTCAACGTTAAAACTGCGAGATCATTACCTTCACGCCATCTAGTGCACGAGCTACATAAGGGAGAACGGGATATAAAAGAACGGTTACGGGGTAGACTATGTTTAGATTTTGAATCGGGATTATATAAGCCTTCCACGTGACACTAAGTTAATCTTAAATAATTATATTGTGCATGAGCATCCTTCACCATTGATAACATGAGGGTGGTGAATAGTGTCCCATATAATGTATTTTGAGACAAAGATTCATTCCAGTGATAAAAGTCTTTGACTCGGAATATAACTGATGTATTAATAATACAGACAAGAATATTATAGTGTATTTATTGAGTATATAGATGTACATGTTAGGTTACATTATTATCCCGAAAACATTCAGACGGGGAACAGAAACCCATAGCCGTTTGTTGTTTTAGCTCTGTTAATCATAAGTATCATGTTGATTTAACTTGAAAAAATTCCTTTCCATTGTTTTCAGACTCACTTCTACCACATTCCTGTGGATGTCTATGTACCAGTGGATATCTGTATATCTATATCGGCATCTGTCTGTCGATCTGTCCATCTATCTATTTGCGAGTAAATCAAATAACACGCGATTCATAAATATGCTAATACAGGGAAAAAGGAAACACGAAATATCCCATGTGGTTCGGCTTTTTCGTGTTTCTTTTTCCCTGTGGGTATCACATCTCTCTCTCATATATATATATATATATATATATATATATATATATATATATATATATATATATATTACATGGCTCTTACCTGTACTGTATTTAATAGTAATTTCCCGTTATCGGTATACGAGTAACATCCTGTAATAATAGATGGTGCATATCATCACTGTCATTCTCACAAGATCAATAATACGGCAACATATATGAATATTGTCAATAAATACTGATCGTGTGAGGGCCGGTAAATATCCTGCGTTGCAAGTGTGGCGGTATTACCTCAGCAAGTTCACATGTCCCTTATCAATGCCCAACGTATCCTTTATCATATGTGTATTGAAATAGAAATTTCTACAGATTTCTAAATTTGGAGTACGTGCCGAGACCCAGTTTCTGCTGTTGACGTCTTGATCTTCACCAACATTTATGACCGTAGCACAACTGTTTATGCATAACAGTTTGTTACATCTGTTCTACGCACCCCTTTTTGTCCTTTGGGAAGAAACGAAACTGTAGGTTAGTTCCAGTTCGTTGGTTTTTCCCACAAACAACAAAGCGGTGTCCAGTGTTAAGAGCCATGTTTATTTGTACCGCCACGCCCCATCGCATCCCATCTGTCAACTTATGTAAACAAACAGACGACACACCGGCGACCACAATGCCATCTGTTGACCAAGCCAACTCGTTACATTTGGTCTCGTGTTCACCCGTAAGAGTTAATACTCCGTATTTTTTCTCCTCCATGCAGGCGCCGCTACCCCCATCCCCAGTCAGTGTTTTCGGAGAATCGGAGCCAGTGTGCTGCGTGGTGTGGAGCATGTCTAGTCACTCTAGTACTTCAATTCATTTGTCGTGAAATTCAATGTAACACTATTGTGGACTAGTGTGAATAAGTGCTGGATGTTTATAACTGTGGGTTTATGCTGAGGTGTTTTCTTCAAGTCATTAAAATGTTATCTAACGTTACTGTAGACAGCTTAGGTTAAAGCCCGAGTTCTCCACGGAATAGGAGGATTTTTATTACCTCTTCCTTAATAGTTTATTTTTAGCTTATGGCACGTTAATATTCTCGGCATATATATATATATATATATATATATATATATATATATATATATATCGGTATATTATTTTGGATGTCTTTAAGTGATGGACAACTGACTACGTAGTGGAATGGTTTTCAGCAACTTATGATGGCTAAGAAACTCCATATTTTATACCTCATGGCCAAAACCATGTTCTCGGATGTCTAGGGGGCTTTTGGCACCTATATTTTTACCAGTTTCTTCGTAGGGCTTAGAAAGATTTTTGTACATTATGGAAACTCTACACTAAAACGTTGCCATACAAGAGAATATTGAAAGCAAAAACATCGCCAGGGACAATGTGTTAAAAGCATCCTAATCCAAGAAGCAAAGGAACCCAAGAGTGATTCTCCCATCACGCCGACTTTCGTACCCTAGGCCGTATTTACCGTACTTTGTTGAGCTTCTGTAATACTGTAAGAGACTGTTTGTTCATATTTCTTATCTTCACCCGTACAAGTCCTATTGATTTCACAACCAAACTAAAGTGATTATTAACGCTGAAAATACGAAAACCAATCTTGATTACAGTTAATTGCTGCTGAGACTTGTTTTGACCTAAGAACAGATTTCAAAACGTACCCAAAGGCCAACAGACAGCGAGTGTGTGGGCGGAAGACAAGACTGTGCTCTCAACTGTAAGTTAAAACTTTCTGGTGTTTTTAAGCACCTTCGGTAAGATATATCTTTTAAAATCTTGCTTATTCCAGACGATTTTACTGTATTCAGAGTAGAGCGCCACGATACTGAAGCAGATAAAGGCTATTATTTTGTAGACCCTTAAGTTTGAGCAGTCTCCTCTAAACTGAATAAAATCGTCTGGGAGTGGCAAGAATATTATGAAGAAGACTTTCGTGGTTTTACATGGTTCATTGACTAATACTGAAGTTATGAAGAATGTTTAAGTATTATAGTAATAGGAATCTTGGTACTGCATTCAGTTTGTAGCATATCCGGCTGTAATATTTACAAGTCGATAAGGTAACGAAAGAAAAACTTTAATATATGAGTGTGGAAGACTGTTCAGTGATGCGTATAGTAATAACAGCAAGTAAGACAAGGCACTAAAGATAGCCATATAGAAATAAAACCTATACATCGTACCGTTAACCCGCCCCGTCCCGTCGACGTATGGGTACGTTGCAACGATTTGCATTTGCCAGTCCCGGCGACGTACCAGTACGTCGTGCAATTGCAAGGTCCCTAATTTGCACAATTTTCAACTTTCGCTCGTGATTTTTCGTATGTATACACGGGACACCTTCCTCTATTCCTCTACAAGATGCCAAGCAGGGACAATGCCTTACACCGCATAACCTCCCCCCTCCCCCCCTCATGCCATTGTCCTGGCAAAGGACCTGTTACCAGTGACCTGGCTAGTAAAGATATTCAGGGCCAGAGTGATTCCCCAATCGATGACAATGTGGAGGACAATGTTTACATAGCATTAGAAGAAGAAACAGCCAGAAATAATGATCAGGTAATGTGGCAAAAAAAAGGTCAGGTATGGTGATTAGTTAGTGAAACAATGCTTATAATGCCTTTATTACTGCTTGAAAACCAATATACTCTCATACTACATATACATTCGTACAAAGTAAATAAATAAATACCGTTTATGAGTGGATAAAATAGTTACCCTCCCATAGAACTCGTTTTCTTTGGTGCCAGCATGTTAGAAAACCCAGTCAGGTAACGAGGAACTGCTACCTGGATTGGGTATTTTAAACCTCAGGTGAGCGATTTCTCTATGAATTTTCGATGTTTCTCACCAAAAGCGAAGGTTTTAGCCAAAAAAAAAAAAAAAAAAAAAAAAAATCGAAAATACTTCGGGTCTGGGGGATGTCGGAGGTGCGGAAACCCTCGGGACGTGACGGGTTAAAACAAGAGTGACCGAAGGTGTATCATTTATGTAGCATCTGTAATTGTTAGACAGGGTCATCCTACATTTCTTGTTAGAGAATGTAGTCAGCAATGGTGCAGAAAGGGCAAACATATTTTATCACATGCTTAGAAAATTGTCAAGAACTGGGAACTTGCCTAAACATTTACGTTCTTAGTTTCAATGATACGGCCCCTGCTTCAGTGTCCCCGCCCCCTTCTTTGGTTTGGATCTGCCCCTGACGTAGATACCAAATTCATCGTTTTAATAGGAGTGGATGAAGTATTGATTTAGTCGTGCTGCCTTATTTGTCAATATTATACAAACCAAACCTAACATAATTAACTTGTGAACGTCATACGATATTTATTTAATTGTATTTATTTATTTTTTGCCAGAGTAAGGGCCAAAGGATGCCAAAGTAAAGATCATGGGTGATAAGCGAGGACTCGCTCTCCTGTGATACAATACTACATTTTCTTCTTTGCAAAACATAACCTGATTCAGTTCTTAAATCAGTTTTCAAGGACGCGCTTCCAATAGCAATGTGCCCTCATCTCCCCCAATCTTCCCTCACTCATCGGATTATAGAATTACCATTGCTGTTGTATCGGTTGTAACGGATGTCTGTCACTTTAAGTCGTTGTGTTCAGGTAATATAGGTAATTTGTAAAAACACAGTAAATGTACGCTTTACATGAAGTAACAGAAAGACCCTACTAATTCAGTTCAGATTTTTCCAGTTTGTTTTCTGTATTTTTCTGACTCTCTAGGGTGGTAAATTACCTTTTCCTGCTGAAAAATTTGTCCCCTGTGATTATCATCACGTTCCTTAAGCAGTACCTATCATTGTTTTTTTCCGGCGTAATGGAAGAAACTCAGTCAACGAACTCAAAGGTGGATTTCGCTTCCCAATTTCCCAACTGGAGCTTCGGTTTGGTTAGGTTTGGTTAGGTTAAATTATTAGACACAGTTAAGCTAGGTTAGGTTAGGTTTAGTTAAACGCTTACGTTAGGACGGTCCCTTCCGCCAATACGCTGACGAATCAAACGAGCTGTCACAGAGGAACAACTAAATTTTAAACAACTGGGAAACAGATTTAACAAGAAACGTTTATTTACCACCCCAGAAATAATCAGAAAATATATCAATATCAGGAAGAAGAACTGATTTGGGAAGGTGTTTCTACGGCTAAACGTTAAGTGTATGTTTACCAAAGAGAATTACGCACTTACTGGGAAACCGAAACTAAGCCTCATCACAATGCAACAACTTTCTCATGATTTTCTTTTTAACGCAAGGAAGAAGGAACCAAAGGCCAGAAGGCAGCAAGATTGTCCCCGCCAGGAGAAAACAAAATCAAGATAACAGAGAGAAAAAATCAAGGTCTATTCTTTTCCCTGAAAATCTGGTGTAGTATCAGATTTCCTGGGATCCTTATCTTACACGGCCAGATGAGGGAGGGAGGGAGCAGGAAGCAGTCAGGCGGCAGACGCAAAGTCGTACTCACTGAAGGAATGGTGGGGGGGGAGGGGGTATGGCGCAACAGTATAATAGGGAACGAAATGGAGCAAAATTATTAGCTTCTCTGAGAAACATTACCCCTCAGCGCTATCTTAAGTTGGCATTCAGTTATACATTGTTCACTATTTAACTGTTCCCACAGATTTCGGATTGAGCAAATGCGTCTTAGTATACACGCCTGTTCACACCATACCATATTTTCCTTCTCTAGATCTAAATGAATGAGGTCCTATGATTTATCATGTAAACTTGCGTATTCTACAGCTTTTTAAATGTTTTACGTTGATAATCCGGTCATCCGTGGGTTGGGGCACGGTGCAGCAAATATATTCGCTGGACCCTGGGTTTGGGATACGTCCCTCCGTACTTGAGAGACGCGAGTGATTTCCAAAATGTGAATAAACATGCAAACCCGGCGTATACAAACTTCAACAGTGAAAGCAAGTTTCACTCCTAGGCTTGGTACCATTCCGTCCTACCCTTAGTTATTTCAGCAGACTTGGGGCGTCATGATTGATTATTATTACTATTTCTCCAAAAAACAGCGCTTGTCACAAGTTCCAACATCTTTGAGGGTAAGCTATCCCAGGTTTTGTCCGAACCAAGCAGAGTAGTGTTCCTGTTAAACTATACAAAAGTTTCTTGTACTGTGTTTTGATGCTTCCGATTAGAGAATGGTTAGAGTTCAAGTTTTTGCTCACCTTTCTTCACGCGCTTCCCCTTACTGTACTACTCTCTCCAGCTTGCTTCACCTCCCTCTCCCTCTCCTCATCTATCTCGCCATGCCTCTCCACATGTCAAGACAAACCCACACCCCATCCCATCACCTGCTTCCCGCATCTTCTTCCCCCTCTCGTCTCCCTCCACCCTTTTCTCCCTCTTTTTCTTCCTCCCTCCCTCTTCCTTCTCGCTCTCCTTCCTTCTCCTCCTCCTCCTCTCACACCCTCCTCCATTTTTCCCAGCCATCTATTTCCATCTCTTCTCTTTCCTCCCCATCCTCTCTTTCCTTCTTCTTCTTCCTCCCTTTCCTTCCTCTTCTTCCTCCCCTTCTTCCATCAGCTCTTCTCTGCCTCCCCTTTCCCTTGTTCTCTCGTTCCTCATCTGTCTCAGTCTTCCTGCCCTGCCCCACCCTGCCTCAACACCACACCTGCCTCTTCCTTCCTGTCCTTCCTCTCCTTTCTTACCCTCTCACCGTCATCCCTGTCGTACCTTGCTTCACCCTACCTCACCACCATCCCTGCCTCAGCCTGTCTCACAATGTTTCCATTTGTCTAATCACCACACCTGCTCCTTCTCTTTACCTTTTCTCTAACCTCCCTATCCTGCCTCACAACCATCAGCTTCCCTACCCTGCCTTATCACCACCCTTGCTTCAACTTTCCTGTTCTGACTCACCTGCTTTGCCACGACCCCTGCTTTCCCTACCCTTCCTCTTCCGCCGTCTTAACCTGCCTCCCCACCTCCCATTCCCCTTCCCACCACCACAGCCCATGCCTGACCTGTCCTTTGTCCTTGTGCATGTGCCTGAATAGCCTCTTGCGCACGTACAGCGGCAGCAGCCCCATCCCCAGCGTCACCAAGGCCATCACCACCAGCGCCACTGCCTTCGTCGTCACCACCTCCATTCTTGCGTCACCACTTTTCTTCTCTACTGCTCGCACACTGGTTTTCCTTGCACTTCACTATTCGTTGGTTGTCGCTATTTTTTTTTTTTTTTTTTCGTTTTTCACTATCCTTGGTGTTCTTAGCTCTTTTTCTACCTGTTTCTTCCCCTTTTTTCGTTGTTTTCTTTGTCGTCTTTTTCGTTGTTCTTAGCTCTGTCTTTACTTGTTTCTCGCTCTTTTTCAGTTTTCTTTGCTTTTCACTCCTACTTCTGGACTTCTTGACGTCTTTCCTGGTTTTTGCAATTTTTTTCGTTGTTGTTTTTCAGTGTTCTTCGCTAGTTTCGTTGTTTGTTTTCGTGGTTCAGTAGTTTTTAGTCGTTGTTAGCAATTTATTTTGTCCTTTGTTACCTTCTCATTTGCTATTCTGGATATCCTCGTTCTTAAGTATTTTTCTTCGTTCGTTGCTATATATTCATCTTCATCCTTTCCTGTTGTTCTTCGCTCTTCTCTCTTGGTTTGGCTTTCTTTTTTTATTCTTTGCTTTTTTGGGTCCGCTATTTCTTCAATGTTCACTGTTATTGTTCTTAGCTACTTGTTTGTTTTTCGCTGTATTTTGTCCCGCACTACATTTCCTTTGCCTCAACTATTTAACGTTTTCTACGAATTTTCTGTTTTAGGTATTTTTGTAGTTTCTTTGATATTTTGCTTTTACTCCCTCGCGCTTCCTGTAATGCTTTTTCATTTCTGTCGTTTAATTTTGAGTAGAGCAGCTCCCCAACGCTCTGTGGATAGAAATTAGTCATTTTAAAAATTTATTACACTTCATAATAATGTTTAGAGTAACAGTTTTCCATAACTGTGCTAAAAAAAAAGTTCCACATTTCTTGTAGTACCGAACCGCATTATATATATATATATATATATATATATATATATATATATATATATATATATATATATATATATATATATGTGTGTGTGTGTGCAGCATTTGTGTAAATAATAAAGGTAGGCGCTACTCTCAGTTTAGTCTGCAAGACATGATAATTAGATACTTCTTTTCTTGTTTGGTGTTTTGTAACAGACCTTGGCATAACGTACACAGCCAGTCCACTCATATTGTCACACAGTGAGTGAATGGTATTCAAACTGGCGATGTGCGAAGTATTTCTAGTTTCGTTGACTAGTGCTGATTAGCTTACTATAGACAAAAATATGCTGATTTTAATGTTACTTCAGTCTGCATTATATACTTAGTCTTCCTAAGCCCTCCAAACCACTATGAATGTTTTTCAAAAATTCTGTTACTCTTATTGGCAGATTTACTGACGGTTAACACGATGAGACTTTGATGATTCTTAGATGAATGAAATAGTCTGGCATCAGCATGAATACAGTGCTATATATATATATATTTTTTTTTTTTTTCTACCATTAGAGGGTTGCTGTGAGCTGAATAAAATCGTATGGCGCTATCTGGAAATAGAATACTAGTGTTCCAACAATGAAATGGTTAATAGCGAC
Source organism: Coenobita brevimanus (assembly GCF_032717465.1). Classification (NCBI taxonomy): domain Eukaryota; kingdom Metazoa; phylum Arthropoda; class Malacostraca; order Decapoda; family Coenobitidae; genus Coenobita; species Coenobita brevimanus. The sequence continues at coordinate 11,804,599 of NC_137050.1, read as the reverse complement.
AATATTAACTCTGTCAGGGGTGTACTTGTTCTCATTTAATCAGATGTAGCAGTTTCAGTGCCCTTCTGTTAATGCCTGTGGTGTGGCGTGAGAGGGTGATATTGTGTGGTATGGTGTGAGAGGCTGATATTACGTGGAACGGCGTGAGAGGGTGGTATATTATATTGCGTGGTTTAGGAGGGTGATATTGTGTGATTTGGTGTGAGAGGGTAGTATATTATGTCGCGTGGTGTGGTGCAGGGGTGATATGTGTTGTGGTGTAAGAGGGAAGTATACTATGTATGGCGTGGTGTGGCTTCGCTTTTTTTTTTTTTTTTGCCTATCGACCATTGGGGCCGAAGCCCCTGGTCATTAAGGCAAATATCTATCTATCTATCTATCTATCTATCTATATATATATATATATATATACATACATTCATACACACACACCAATGCATATATACATGAACACGTTCATACATATATACACACGTACATTATATATATATATATATATATATATATATATTTATATATATATTTATATATATATATATATATATAATTTTTATTGTATTTATTTTTTTGTAATTTTATTTTTTATTGTCATTTTTTGTTTTTTAACCTTGCATTATCTAACAGGGAAAAAAATGCCTACAACCTAAAGTCCCTAAAAGTAATAACCTAACAAACAGATCGCTAACCTATGCTAAATCCTAAAAAGAAAAATAGCTAAACTTACAGTAATGAGAAAAGTAAAAATACCTCGACCAAGAGAACACCATCGACTGCAGATATGTAATGCCTCTCTACATTACATACCTGCACTCATCACCTGGTGACTGTCAGTTGAGGCACAACTTAATATAGGGGACATCAATATATGAAAAAGAACCAGACGAGTCAGGAACAGTTCCATATACGGTACGTCAGCTGTCGGCCCTAATTAGAATAACTTAAGCAAGATAGTATAATATATATACATAATATGTACAAAAAGTGAAGGACCTCGCCCAACAGACCACCATCGACTGCAAGTGCCCAGTACCTTACTATATTGTACACTGTCACTCATCAGCTGGTGACTGTCAGTCGAGGAACGGGGTTTAATATAGGGGACATATATATATATATATTAAAAATAGATCAGTCGGAGGAGGAACTATTTCAAGTACGTCAACTGTCAACCCTAATAATAGTACAATATATACATATTTACAGTTGATAAAAACCATAACCATATAGTGGAAAAGTCACATCACTCTGATCAGTCCGGTCTCTCTCAAGAAAGTCATCAATTTATCAGTCATAACAATGTCCAATCACCCAGGATGGTGGAAAGGGTGAAGGGGACGTCTGCTGCGCCGCAATAATTTATGTGAAGTATGTTCACGAATAAATCGCCGACAGCTGAGGATGATATGACTGATAGATAACACCGCATCACAGATGTCACAGTGCGGTGGGAATCGTCTTTCCATGTAAGGTTTCACGTGCGTAAGCATGGTTGCATTAAGCCGTAATCGCGCCAACACATTTTCTTCAAGGCGACTGGGACGGTTGGCAGTGGCCCAGTCGCCCAGGTACGGCTTACACATTCTAATACTTAGTCTGGTCCACTGACCTTGTCACAGAACATTTATTGATTTCTTTCCGAGAGAGAGAGACGACCGTAGATCACGAGGAACGTCCCAGGTCTCCTCGAGCTCTACAGCCGACTTTGCAAGTAAGTCATCCAGCTCATTACCGTAGATACGACAATGACCAGGCACCCAGATCAGCGTGAATGACTTGTTGCATGAATGCAACTTATTAACGATGCAGCCCTGCATCTCTTGTGAGTCCGTAGTACAAGATGCAATTGCCTGAAGAGCTGATTTTGAATCCGAAAATATCACAAATGAGTCATGCCTAGAATTGAGAGCATAGTCTATGGCTTTGTCAATAGCAAAAAGTTCGGAGGTAAACACAGATGTATGAGTCGGCAACCGATACTGAGGACACATTCAGTCGACCACACACTTGCACCCACACATTCACTCGACTTGGAGCCATCGGTGTACAAGTGGTGGGACCCCAAGTGACGAATGATGATGTTACGAAACAAGTGGTGGACCTCCGCCTCCGGCGCCTTGGTCTTAGATGCTGGGAGCCATGTTACATCAACGGTAAAGCCGGGTGGCTCCCAAGGCGCTATATTTTTAATCACCAACTTGTCACAGTCACTGGGTTTCACACCAAGCTCCTGAGTCAGTAAGTGGAGGCGAGCGGCAAGTGGCCGACGCACCCCCCGCATAAGATGGTGGTATTGACGCAGGGGGGTACAGGCCATATTGCCGATATTACTTTTCCTATATGTTCTTAGTCCATAGGGGGGGCGCGGTAGCACAGTGGTAGCGCGCTGGACTCGTAATCGGGGGATTGCGAGTTCGAGCCTCGCCCGGGCTGCCGTGCCGGGAGGGGTAGCTCCCTCCTGTAACTCTAGCGGGGCTATATAGTCCAATACAGGGCTTAGCTCGGGGGAACTCCATTTCTCCCATTTTCTTAGTCCATAGGACAAAGCCAGGTGGTCACGGCGAATGCGGAGGGGAGGCACATTCGCCTCCACTTCCATACGAGCTACACGGGTACACCGGATGGCTCCAAGACACATTCGCAAACATTTATTCTGCAACACATCAAATCCATTCAGTGTGGCATCGGATGCCGAGCCATACACCTGTGCGCCATAGTCTAGCTTCGATCGAATAAGGGACTTGTACACCATTAATAAAAATTTTCTGTCGGCACCCCATGTAGTACCCGCTAGATACTTGAGGACATTTGCTGATTTATCACAACGAGCAAGCAAATTATTAACATGAATTTTGAAATTCAAACAACGATCAAAATGTATTCCCCAAAACTTTACAGAATTTTGAAAAGGTACCGCCTGATCATTCAAAGTTAAGCATAAAATAGGTACGTTACGATTAGTGAAAACTACAGCGGCACACTTAGGGACGGAAAACTTAAATCCCCACTGCAAGGCCCATTGGTGGACAGAGTCAAGGACTGCTTGAATCCGCCCAGCCGAAAATTGTGCATTATGCGAAGAGTGCCATATTGCACAATCGTCAGCGTAGAGCGAGCATTTAAGATTCCTTGGGATGGGAGCTGATGACAGAATATCATTGATCATAATACTAAATAAAGTGGGACTAAGCACACTTCCCTGCGGCACCCCGTTTTCCTGGATAAATATATCCAATGTTACGTTACGGGGCAATTTGACAAAGAAAGTCCTGTCCCTTAAGAAATTTGAAATAAAAATAGGCAAATGACCTCTTCAACCATAATCATAGAGCTTCATCAGCATACCGTGTCGCCATGCAATGTCACAGGCTTTATGGATGTCCAAGAACACCCCTATCATGAATTCTTTATTGGCAAACGCCTCTGCAATACAATGCTCCAAATTCATTATATGATCCAGTGAACTTCTGTATTTACGGAAGCCACATTGTTGATCATTTAACAAATTCTTCGACTCTAAAACAAATAGAAGCCTATTATTAACCATACGTCATGACCTTACATAGACAAGAAGTCAACACAATAGGACGAAATGAAGTGGGATTCATGAGACGACCAGCCTCTTTGGGTATCGGTATGACGTGCGCAAAGTGCCATGAGTTATGGAACGTTCGAGACGCCCAAATCTCATTGTACAATGCTAACATCTTAATCAGGTTGTCCTGATTAAGATGTTGGATCATACCGTACGTGATGGTGTCTGGTCCAGGGCTGGTGTCTTTACAGGATTTAAGGGCAAGGAGCAGTTCATCTAGCGTAAACTCTTGGTTGTACGGGGAGTCTACGTCTTCTGTGGCAAAGTCTATTATCTGTAGCTCAGCCGTGCGTTTATAACGTTGAAAACGCGGATCATAATTGGCTGAGCTACTTGCAATGAGAAAAACTCCTGGCGGGGATGTTAGCAACGTCCACGGCATCGTCATAGATGGTGGTGTTCACCTGCAAGGTGGTGACAGGCATATTTGGGCGTGTATTATTTAATATTTTAATAGTGGACCAGACTTTAGTGAGTGGAGTTAATCGATTCACCGTGGACACAAAGGACAGCCAGGAGTCAAGTTTCGCCCTTCGTATTATTCTTCTTGCCTCAGCCAGTGCTTGTTTGTATGGAATAAAATTTTCCTCAGTAGGCTGACTATCAAAAATCTTGTATCTCCTATTGCGTTTCCTTAATGCTTGTCGGCAATCCGGCGTCCACCAATGTACTCTATGCTTCGCATGAACTGTAGAAGTCTTGGGAATAGCAGCCTCAGCTGCGTATATAATATGGAAGTAGTTACATTTTCGACCTTAACATCTATGGTCTCCCCAGATGTATCTAAATTGGCGATCCTTGAGAAGGATCCCCAATCTGCTTTCTTATAGTTAAATTTTGGGGGTAGAGGGTCCGAAACAATGTCGCATGTATAAGAAAGACAGATGGGTAAATGATCACTTCCCAAGGAGTCGTCATAATAAAATCTTGATGTATACCAGGGGAGGTCAGGGATAAGTCAACAGCTGAAAAGTTACCAGTACGATCATCTACACGAGTCGCTCTACCATTGTTCAGAAGACAGAGATTGGATTGTAGTATTAGGTCGGCTACTTGCTCTCCACGACCATCGATACTCAAGCTGCCCCATTGATAGTGATGGGCGTTAAAGTCGTCCAACACTAACTTATTCCCAGGAAGATGTTCAAATAGCGAATTTAAAGCATCACTATCAATGAGGCCATGTGAAGGACAGTACAGAGAGCAAATGGACAGATGCGTGTTATTAAATTTTACTCTGCACTCGGCAGCTTCCAGAGAAGAATTTAGAATCACTTCTGTTTGTGTGTGTGATTTGTGTGTGTATATGGCAACTCCGTGACCTTCATATCTTCTGTACGAGTGGTAGTGTTTGAACTGTGGAGGATCAGGATGATCCTCCAGGCGCGTCCCCTGTAAACAAACAACGTCAGGCCTGTGTATTGAAAGCAAGATTGCTATATTTTGTAATATATTCCCAACACCTCTACAATTCCACAGTAATATAGCGAATGCGGCGGTTTAAGATTTACGAGGGTGGCCAGTGCTCTTAGTTTTTTTTATGCCACCCGCGACCAGGCGAGTTGCTATCGGGGAACCTTTCCCGGTGCTTGCTAACGGAGGCTTCGCAAAGGTGCTGTGGTTTTATGCACCCCACGACTGAAAACCCGTTAGTGGTAGACAAACAGAGGGACAGAGTCGCTCCTTATATGCTTCTGCATCTGCAAAATCGTCTGACTTAACCGGGAACACAGGTAGTTGAAAAGATGCTTAGTGACAGGATTAAATTCGTGTTCAGTCAAAAACATACATGAATTAATGGTGTTTCAATTTCCATCACTCACTTCTATTGTGGTTATGACTGCGCTAATATTAGAAATGCCATTCAACTCAGATTCTCTCTCTCAAGTTCCTATGACCTTCAGCTGAACTTGATCGTCTGACGTTGGCTGGAAAAGAATATTAGTTGTTCGGACCTCTCTGTGCCTACTGTGACACACTTTCAGCTTAATCATATGGTCTTCTTTACCTAGAATACAATGATAGAGAAGATACTATCATGAGAGGTACGTGTAAAGACGCTGACCGCTGATGAACCACTGCACAGTCAAGGGTAAAATGAGTCTCTAGGTCAGCAACCCGTAGTGTCTGCATCACGCCCACTCTCCGTGCTCTTGTACCTTATCGTGGAATGCAGGCGCCGTATTTACAAACAATCCTAATCAGTTTCAAGGATAAACTAGTAACTTAATTTAACTTGTCGTTTTCTTTTTCGCATTTTATCGCTGTAATTTGAACGTGGTGTTGGAATGCTGCATAAATGAAACCAGACTAAGATACAAATAGTTTTATACACAACCTAACCTCAGGAGAGCTTATAAATACAACACCAGACTGTACGGGAGTACAATGAGAAAGTACGGTACCTGTCCTGTGAGTCATACTGAGGAATGAACAAGGCTTAGGATTAATGCCTGTTGACTGGACAAAGGTCACTAAGGTAGACAGTCCGATTTGAACAACCTAGTCATCATTTACTACGACTGGACTTTTTGGTTTACAATTTCAGTATTATTTTTGCTACTGCCAGGCAACCGTATTCTGTTGTGGAAAGGACACAAGTAATTAAGGGGTTAATGGAGGCTATCTCTAACTCCAATTCAGAGTCTCCCCAAACCCGAATAAAGTAGGCAGGTACCAAGAAAAAATGTCTCCATTGTAGTGAAGGCCTTTAAGTAAAAAAAATCGTCTAGTAGAAGCAGGAATGAAAATTAAAGACGGCATGGTAGTGAAGGGGCAAAGAGCTTGGGGATGACATTGGCTGCGAGCCTTATCTTTATTGCGCATCACGTCTTAGGTAACAGGGGCCTCCTCCTACTGCAATATCTGCTCCTTCCCCCCCCTCCCCTGTCCCATTCCCCTCCCTCTCCCTTCCACCCTGCCCCCTCCCTTTCCCCTTCCTATCCCCCCTCCCTTTCCCCTCCCTCTCCCCCCCAGGCCCATTCTCCTCCCTTAACCTCTACAATACCCTCTCTCTCTCTCTCTCTCTCTCTCTCCCAACAGCTTCCCTTAACCCCTTACCCCCTGCCTCTCCCGCTCCCCCTTTGCCATACCTCCCCCCACTTGCTCTTATCATTGTGACCTTGTACGTTAGGTTATCGGGCTTGTATTTTCACTTTAAATCCTGATGATTACTTTTGTTTTCATGCTCCAGACTGCTGGATACTACCTTTTAAACCTCTCGTTCTGAATGGGTTAATGAAGGCTGTATCTATCTGTGTACTATCTATATACCTAGGCTGCTCCCCGCAAGGAAAGGGAGGTAGCCGAGACAGGACGACACACTTCCCATATACTCATCCATTCAAACACATTCATTCGCATCTTAGCCCCAAAGGGGAGAAGGGACAGATCCTCACCACACCACACCGCACAAGGGTCAACTGCGCAGTGCAATCAGTGTATCTAACCCTCTGAATTCGAAAAGTCCCTCCTGAGTAAAATAAAATCGCCTGAAAATTATTAAAATAGGTAAATAATACGTCATGTAGTGGAACGGTTAGCCGCTTCAGTACGATAATGTCATTATTTATAGTCTGTGGTGGCTACTACTGGACGATCATATTCGGATCCTTAGTAACTGAGTGGAAAGGTTGGATACAGTTTTCGTTAACCATATACTGAGTTCATTTATAATCATCTAATGATGGCCTTATTAAAATTAAAATGGCATCGTACTGAAGTGGTAAATGCATACTTCCTATGCATCCTTGTACAGTCCCCCCAAAAGTATTGCAACACTAGCACGCTACTTTCTAGAACACTGGACGAAGTACCTAACAAGTTTACCAGTATGACTGAGCAGATGTGTTACACTTCGTCCCTTGTTCCAGAAGGTTGTTTGCTAAGTGTTGCAATACCTTTTGAGGGGCTGTGCGGTGCACACAGATATATAACTGGCTGACTGTCAGTGTACAGCTGTCAGTGCTTATCTGGGCTAGCCTGTTTATCAACTGTACTTACGAATATCTCTGCTTAGCTGCTTGAGGATCTGACTATTTTTCTATATGTATGTTTATGTATACATGTTTATCTATATGTTTACCAAGTTGTATATGTATGTACATTAATCTTTTATTCACGAACCTTTGTCCCCTCACGTCACATTTCTACAGATTAAGAAACTTAACACAAGCTTGCCATGGCGCCACTTCATTAGCCGTTATCCTCCCTTATCTTTCTTATGACTGGTAATACCTGTTTCTACCCCAATCCACATTAGGATAATAATCCTTTTATCCACTCTACTCCACTTTATGATAAAAATTCCCTTTATCCAACTTAATCCCCTTTATTATGCTACCTTTCTTTCCTTCATTCTTTCCTCTTTCTTCTGCCTGCGGGTGACTTTACACTCCCTCTTGTGTCTTTCTTTCCTTCATTCTTTCCTCTTCCTTCTGCCTGTGGGTGACTCTACACTGAGTGACAAGCCAAATGGTTTCCTGTACGCCAGGAAACCATTTACTACGCCGGGTGGTAACCATGTAACCAAATTTTGGCTCCTGGTGGTTTAGTGGGTAATAAAGGTGCTCCAATCGGATTGAGCCGGTGAAGGTTTATATCCAAGGGATGGTTGGGGTTTATTGCTCACGCAATGCCATTCCGGGATGAGTGAGGCTGGTCACTCTCATCTTAAATGCCAGGACCAACTTTCCTAGCCCCGGGCTCCTACGCTCCTCATGGGGTAACGTAGGATTGGATGATGGATGGATGGATGAACCACTCTTCTGTATTGTCGCCCACTTCATTTTTGGTCAAGTGGCAGAGTATCAGACTTCTGAACGTAAGGACGCGAGATCGATCCCCGGCTGAGACAGGAAACAGTTTGGGAGTATGTCCTTCGCTGAAACAATGTTAGCTTAACTGATCCTGCACAAGACCCACAGGCAAGGCATGTAAATACGTCCACAAATCTACACCATTACTGGATGAGGTAGCTTTACGATGGATTGGGTATTGGCCTTACGGTTATTATCGGGCAAGTAATATGTGAAGGTACGTAACGTTATCTGCCGGGCTTGCTTAATAACAGGGCTACTGGGGCTCGGGGAACGAATTGCGAAGTCATTCTAGCCACAGTGTGTACACAGTAGGTTACATAAATATTAACACAGCTTCTGACCCAGTGGTTTTGCAGCATTTTTCGGGACTTTTTAAAAAAACTGGATACCCCATTATGGGGCTATGCTACACACACACACACACACACACACACACACACACACACACACAGCTCGCTGGTGCAGTGGTAACGTTCCCGCTTGCCAACTGGTGGACGGGAGTTCGCGCCTCGCTCAGGTTGCGAAAAGTTTCACTGACGAAGTGGGTGGTTACTGTCCCCCATGAGCAAGGGGACGGGTGTGTGCGTGTGTGAAGGTCACAGCCTTGCCCTTAGATCGGACTATATGAGCTCTCAGCTCCCTTCCGGGAGGGTAAAAGCTGACGATCACGACCATCAAGTGATCCTGACCGACCCGGTGAATTAATTACACACCAGTCATGATCAGTCATCAACAATTATCGTCGTCGACACTGCAGCTCCGGTTTCCTTATTCATATATTCAGTGGTTAGTAAGATTTAATGTTCAGGTCCTCGATTCTCCTTATAAGATTAACTGGGACAGAAGTGTCTGTTATAATTCTGCTCTGAAGTTGTTTACGGATTTGTTGTTGGACGGTGATGGTGCAGCTTCCCTACATTTTAAAAAAGGGTGGAGGAAACCGGGTCCAGCACAATGATCACTATTACATTTAACTATAACAAATTGCAGATGCATTGGTACTTTTCTTTACTCCCTGGCTCAAGTCTGTACATCCGTTGTTGTCTCTGCCTACGTAGCTTAGATCATATTGCGCCGGTAGACGCAGTATGGTTAGCAAAACCCTCGACTACAAATTTTACCTCAGAGACATGTTAATAAAAACCTACACATACGAGTATGGTTAGTTTCCTGTTCAGAATGCTCATATAGTGTCATTCACATTTCCTGAGCATTAGTTTTGGGTAGATTCAGTCATCCATTAAAAAGCTGTGTTAGACGCTAATAATTTTAGTAACCTGTTTGAAAAAGATATTTTTACGTCATTTAACGTCATCTATTTCTGAAGTAAATCTGATGGCATTCCAATAATCGTTTCCTACTGAATTGTCTCTTTTAGCATATTATCTTGGGTATTTCTTTTAGAGTGCAAATTTTAGTATGTATTCTTCTCATCTTAAATGTCGGGACCAACTCCTACGCTCCTCATGGGGCAACGTAGGATTGGATGGTGGATGGATGGATGGATTCTTCATTCAACCTATCTGGAAGAAAGATGCATGGAAGCATTTTGACATTGTTTTTATTTTATCCATCATCAATCATCACTCATCAGTCATCGTCAGTCATCATCACTCATCAGTCATAATCACTCATTAGTCACAATTAATCATCAGTCATCATCACTCATCAGTCATCAACACTAATCAGTCATCGCCACTCATCAGACATCACTGATCAGTCATCACCACTCAGGTCATCAGTCACATTCAGTTATCATCACTCATCAGTCATCTTTAATCATCATTATGATCAAACTGAGTCCTGCCCGAACGGATTTGTGAATTCTATCAGTCTGGCATTTCCTTTGCACTCTGTCTCCCAATAGCAACTCTATCTCTCCATTATTCTGCGAAAGACGTGACCTTCCCATCTTCACATCTGCTTTTTAGGTGTATCCAGGGCCGAATTAAAGGGGGAGGGGGCTACTGAGATGTTGTAGCCCTGGGGCCCCACGTAAAAGGGTCCCCATAAGACAGGGTGAGTACTGATCTTACTAATTTCAAATTCCTTAAATAGAAAGAACAGCAGATACCACTGTGTACAGTATCGGGGAAAATGCAGTGGATGTCTGTGGAGAAAACGTGTACAAATTAAGGGAAATTATTTACCGAACCTGCCCTAACAGGCTCCACTGTTGTCTCTGAAGTACCGGACTTCCTTGTGAAAGAAACTAAGCTGTATACCCAAACGAGGGGAGTTGCCATATTCTCAGGGCTCCTAGCACCGCCGGATTAGGGGGGGGGCCCAAGGGGCTCGGGCCCTGGGCCACCCACCAAGAGGGGGCCTCCCACCAGAGCAACTTGTGTTCTTTTCATTTCGTGTTTATGCATTACATATTACAGCATTGGATGAATAGTCCCCGTTCAGTATTTCCTAACTAAAAGTGTCCAATTTATATATTAGGATTTAGGTTACCAGTCTGTGGTGTATGCCATTGAGGGAGTTGGAAAGGGGGCCTCCCTTCCAAGCGGGCCCCGAGCCTCCCACATGCTTAATCCAGCCGTGGCTCCTAGCCTTTTGCCTCGCATCTTCGGTGTTCGGCCTATTAGGCTGGCCTACACAAGATGCTCTGCCCGAAGCCCCCACAACTCTTAATCCGGCTGTGACTGTGACTTGTACATTTTCTACAGTAATTTACTTTGTTTCCTTAACCTACAAGCACCCATTTTTATCCTCCATACAGTGCCGAACAGTCCTTTTCTATTCCTCTTTTAACACCCCTAATTTTGATTTTAATGATGTAAGACTCCATGTTTCTGATCCATAACTTAGGACGGGCGAGGCCCATTGGCTATGTTTCTTTACAGAGGTAAAAACGTTTCCCATGAGACCACCATCCAAGTCCGTTTTTGCTTGATGTCATTATCATGATGTGGGACTGTCTGATCTGCCTATAGGAAGTATATACGAGTATAATCCTCAGTTTATCCTAGCACTTGATCTCCTATTATTACGATAAGGAACTGAGCGTCTATTTCAGTACTTAATGATATATACAAAATGCTATGTGAGTGTGGGCAGTGTAACACAGATTGATGTTGGAAGCCCTTGCTATGATTTTTGTTTTGTGGCCAACGTGCTTAGCAAGCTGGGGACGATAATTAAATTTACAGGGGCGCCTCAGTACACTTTTTGCCTGAAATCACACTTTGTAGGGCAACGTTATAATTTTTTGAGTTACGAGAGAACATAGAGTTTTGAAGTGAAAAAAATTGTTTCTGTAATAATAATAATAATAATAATAATAATAATAATAACTACTAGAACACTGTAAAATTGTCCAAGGACAATTTTGGTAAAAAAAGAAAAAAAAATCCCACAGTCATAGCCTACTAGAAGCCGAGCTGTAAAGGGACCTTGAGATCAAGGTCACTGATTTTGTGCATGTCACCTTAGGTTATCACAGTCTGCAAGTCCACCAAGATTGGTGGCTCAAGCTTTAATCCTTCATAGAAAATTCGGTGGCATCTGAAATATCCGGAAAAGTTTCATTTTTTACCTTAGGCAGTTTCAGAAAATAAGCAGTCAATTAGAATCATACTCCTTTCCGCACTGCATTCGCTTTAAGGCTGTATTGCTGTAAAATTTCAGCTTCCCAGCTTAAGCAGTTCTTGAGACTGTATGGCTGAAACTTTTCTGTGCTCCAGATAATATCCAGAGATCCGGTTGATGGATTGCCACCATACATGGCCAAAAGAAGCAGACAGCTGTCCGACTAAGTTGACCAAATTTGAAGGCTGTAGGTCAAATATCATTTGAAATATTGCAATTTTAAATTATGACAATAATAATAATAATAATAATAATAACAACAACAACAATAATAATAATAATGATAATAATAACAATGACAAAAACAAGGAAACTTTCCACAGGGATGTGGGAAGTTTTAGTAGTAGTAGTAGTATTTACCCTCAGCAAGCATAAGGAGCTAAGGGTGATGCCTTTTCAACATGGATACCTCCATTCACTTTTTGCCTGTAGTCAGGTAAGGGTCTCGTCCCTAGCCAATGTTAGAGCACACGCTCAACCCTCCCCCTCACAGCAACTGGGGACGAGAGTATCTGATCAACTGGCAGGAATGGAATACAAGTTGTGAATTGTTATTGCCCACTTAGCAAGGAAATAATGTATTCGCCTTTGTGTATGTTTCTGTGTGTTCTCAAAATATGGTGGGGAAATTGCACCCAAACTTTGTGGGCAGTATCTGTGGATATATTACCTGTTTGCCAATAAGTTTGGCGTAGCTGTAATGATATGCTTCCAACTGTCAGAAGATTTTGCAAGAAAAATACTCTATAACTTTTTCTTTTAGCTTGCCATTATTCACCATTTTATCATACCCTCAACGAAGAGAACGGCTATTTAAAGGGTAACTATTAGAAATTCTTCAAAGGCCTGTTGTACTCAATGACATGTACCAACATTATATCCCTGACTTCACGCTTCTGAATGCTAGCTTGATATTTAACCTACTTGAAGTAAACAGGGAAATTCTAAGCCTTTTTTTTTTTAATATTGGGCAGCTGCAATGATATACCTGCAATTGCCAGAGGATTACTAATCTAGTTTTTTTTTTATTGATGGCGGGCAATACGCATTATGGGCGAATACTTTGACTTTTATTTGTTGTATTACCAGTGTGTGGGGTATTTAAGCCCGAGGGATTTTCTTTTATTCTCGTAATGGTCTGATTCTGGAGGTTTATTTCGTCCCAGCAAACGCAGCGAGTCTCCAGGCGGAGATGAAGGATAATGGACAGTAGATTAGTGAGCTGGGGGTAAAATATTCCGGGCAAGGCATTTAGTATTAAACTTGAATTCTAAAATACATGGTTGCAGTCATTGATTTTTTACCAAATGTTAAATCATGGGGACGGTGATGACCTGGTCATGCACCTTGTTGATATTCTAAAATTTCACTGCCGTAACTGTTGTATCATCTGTACTCCGAGTCTGATAATTACGTAATCTGTGTCTTATTTACGTTGGTACGGTAAGCTATGGTATCAGCTAAAGACGACCCACACTGCCACTTGTGTTCACAGCACTTTTTTTTTTTCTGTCTTGGTGATAGTGATCCCAATGTACAGTGTATAATCACATTTTCCCACTGACACTCTGGCTTAACTCACTTGCGTAAATAATATCTATAAATCACATTAATCCCTGCAGCCGAAGGATGATTTATTTATTTATTTGTTTATTTATTTTTACCCATGTATTTCCAGACGATTGTACTCAGCCTGGGAGGGACTCTTCCAACTGGAAGGAGATAGATAAGCATAGTTTTCATTAACCTCATCTGTGCGAGAGGTCCTTCTTAAGTTGAGTAAAATCTTCCGACGACATTTTTTTTTTTTTAATATAGGCAATCGTATGACGTATTGGTCGTGTATATATTACTTCTGGTATTTTTCGGTACTTGAAATAGCGTAAGACCGCACAATGTAGACTCATATAGACAATATACCCATTTGTGTGTAAGGTATTTTTTCATTTTGCTATCCACGGGTTCCCCTGGGTACAATACTCTTGTTGGGAGTATCTGCCATAACCTACCACACACCACACCACACTCTACTTCTTTGTAATCAGTGGTTTAGCACTTAGTGTACTTGGCCAGAAACTGATCTTAATACCTTCAGCTAAACGACTGTCTTCATCACTGTGGCGTGATACAGTATGACACATGGACCACCGCCAACAGAAGGGACACAAGTTCGCTTCTGCAAGTAATTTCAGAGCTCATCACATCCCGGGGTACAGATAGGTTCTTGGTCGCAAGTACAGAAAGCAAGCACAGATTCAGGGGGAAGGGCGTCTTCCCCCCCCCCTTTTTTTGGGGGGTGGAGCGCAGAAAAGTGGTTGCTTTTGATGACAAAATACTGATATTTACCAAAATATATGTAATAAATACTTTAATGCATTTGCACTTTGTTAAATTATTGTCATACAGGTATTAACACAAATACAATATAACTGCATACTGATCTGACTGAATAAACTGATGCTGTGGGAATTCTGTGAGGAAACAGCCCCCCTCCATTCCTAAAGTACTGGATCCGGCGTTGAGTATATTTACATGGCAGAGAAGAAGACAAAGTTCAGCTTCGTCATTACGACGACTTCTTCTTCGTTTGACTCATGCCACTACCGTACGATTACATTTATCGTTGCAGGGGCATCTGGTAATGAAGGGGTTAATGAAGGCTGTATCTAAAATCTTCGCCTTGAAAAGTGTCTCCGGAGATGAGTAAAGGTGGATGGTGGTAGCATGAATATAATAAAAATGACGTCCCGGGCTGATGGGGTTAATTACTCTCAGTTTCTGTTAACTACCCAGACTCATCAGTTATGTCATACACCATTAATATCACTACCACTGGAAGGTCTAGCCTCCGTCGTCTTGTACACTCACATTTTTCCTCCCCAGAACCAGAGAATGTAATTACTAAGGATCTTCAATTCCAGTGATGTACAAACCTCCTTGGCACCAAAGTAAAACACACGCTCTTTTTACGTCTGGGATGAGTTTTTAAGAGATCGTATAACGGTTTTTAGCTGTGTAGCTATCGCACAACCGAGATAATTGTTTCATAACAAAGGGAATAGCCGTGATCGTATAAGCAAAACGAAAACTTAAAGAAAATATTAAATTCCCATCGGTCGTATAAGCGAACGATAACGGTGATTTGTTTTTGGTTGGTCGTAATGCTTCATTCTGATATCCAATCTAATTTGTTTGTAAAGTGTTAAGATGCTGTATGAGTGAAGAGGAAAATACAGTATAAGAAATATTGTAAAAACTCACGCCAATTGCCAGGGGTATAGACTTTAATAATTTTGCTCCTCCACCTCGTGTTACCCACAAGAATATTCAGTGTCCTGCAACAGCCATTTAAAAGGTGTAACATTCACTGTTTAGTTCTTCCTGTTCCTTCCGTCTTCATCTGACACCAAATTATACACTTACAGTTCATCAGTGCTGGTTCAGATTAAAGACTCCTATGTGACCAATTATTCCTACCCTCTCTCCATTTTTCACGCATCATAATACGGCCTGTGTTCATCTACACCTGTCATCTCTCTCTCTCTCTCTCACACAGCTTCCTCGCAAACCTCTCCTACCACCTCTGCCCCCCCCCCTTTTTTTTTTTGTTAGCGTTGCAGCACCCCATACTAATGACAGCAATTCTAGCCTGCTTTGTTCTTGTTGGAAGAAATTTTGACATACCATCACTGCACTCAAACCATTAATCCTGCAGCACACATTTTCATCTGGTATTCTCTAATACCCCCATCATCACCACCACCACCACCATCCCAACCACGATTCCAGTTCATCCTACCCATTTGTGTATTCCCCATATTCATTTTTTTTTCCCACCCCTACACATAATTTTGGAGGGTATTTTGAAGTAAACGCCACTGCACCTAAACCACTAATGCTACAACCCCATTTTCACTGGGTACCGTGTACTTTCTTGTCGCCCCTTCGACGCCCACCAACATTCCAGCCCATCCCACACATCCTTTGCTCACCACCTCAGTTCTGTTTACCCCCTTGTGCCACCTTTCTGACGCGACGCGGGGCACGCGGTCGTCGAAAGAGCTGGTTTTTATTATTATGTATTTACCGTTCAGTACAAGCCCCAACAATAAGGAATGGTAACACTGGAGGCCATGTATGAATTAGTAGAATATGATAAGGAAACACAGACTGGCAAAAACAGGATGAAATAACATTTGTTTACGCAGACTGGCAAAAACAGGATGAAATAACATTTGTTTACACAGAAAAGTAATGATACAAAGCAGCATAATGTAAATTAAGGCCGAATACTTGAGTCCCTCCTTATTTATGATAGAAGCTGGTACACATTACGCAACTCACCGTGACTGGGAGACAGGTACTGCCCAGGTGGGTGGGTGGGTCGGTGGGTGGGCAAGGCAACAGTGTCAGGCAGAATCCTGGTGGTAGTGCCACCTGTTATGACGTGCAGAGAACCGCAGCCAAGAGGAGGGTTTGGGGCGCAGCACACTGCAGCAGAAATTACGAAGCAGTAGCCGAGTTGCCTTGCAGTTGTGCCGGTGCGAGAGTGCCTGGGGGGGGGAGTTCAGCTGATCCACCTTATATACTCCAGCTGCCTCCCTCCCCACCTACCCCTCACACTGCTGCTGCTCCTCCCTCGCCTAATCAGCTGCGTTACAACAGGCGGGCCACCAGTGCCAACTAATGTACCCTTTCCTGATATTCCGAGGCCACAAGTCCATTTTTGTCAGCTGTCCACGTGCGCAGATTGTATCCTGCTACGTCCAGTCCCTGGGCATTACGTACTGTACAGTCAGCTGTACCCGTCCGCATACCATCTGCTGTATGAGAGACAATGTGGGGACACATGTGGGATGTTTTTGCGTAACTTGATCGCATTACACGTTTTCAGTAACCCAGGCTGTTACTAGAGGGAATACTTTACATGACGTTACATTTTTATGGTCTTGGCCATGCATGCATAAGTAAGCCGGTTTTCACCTTTTGATGGCAACTGTTAGTGATATCGGGTGTCATGTAGCCCCAGCACCATCCCTGTACCCCCAGCAAATAGCTTCGACAAGATTTTATATGGCCGTAGCTGTTCCTTTACTCCCGTCAACTCTTTCCTACGGCTTCGTGTTTGAATGCAGAGATTTCCTTCTAGGTCAGCTGCCTTCCATGCTGACGAGTCCACACTGACTCAGGGAACACAATGTGTTGTGCAGAAAGAATAAATATGTAGTAGTCTCAGCTTGGACTTCTTGCAAATGTGGCTGAGTTCTCCGCATGGAAGTGTTGAGCAAAGCCAGCTGCACGGCTTTTGGCCTCAACACTCATTGAAGTGCCTCCCTGGAACGATGGCAACCATTCACCCCGTACTCACACTATATTGTTGTTATTATTATTTACTCGTATTTATTTATTTATTTATTTATTTATTTATTTTTGTGCATTTCAGGTTGTAATGAATAATGTTCTTGTGGCCTCTGTACCTGGAATGGTAGTTTGTCCTAATTAGAAGTGTTTCAGCTTGTTTCTTGAGGGATGATTAGAGGCACAAATCTTCCTCAAAGGATAAAACCAGGATTTGCTTCAGGCGTGAGGTTCTTTGGATGGACCTTCGTTTAGTGTGCTATGCAACTAGTAGCGTGTTATCGAGGTGGGAGTTTACCCATTCCATGCGGTAGATCTTTTCTTAGCTGGGTGTTGTGTCTGGTGATAGCTGGGGGAAAAGAAAAACGGTATAGCATTAGGTTGAACGCGTTAATGTGGTCGTGGTTCTGGAGATGCAGCATTTCTCTGGACGTGCGGGTGTGACGTAAGGCAATCATTGTGTGTTGTGTGGCTGGCAAATCAAGGAAGGTCGTGTGTTAGTTAAAATAATGGTATGTGCTTGCAGCTATCCGTCTTTGTTGTCTTTGTCCACTCTGCAGTGTGAAAGAAGGCTAGGGGCCGCCAAGAGCACGTCTCTTGTCTCCTCGGTACAAAGTTTTTTCTCCTATCTGTATGGAGGTGGATAAGCTCGTTCAGCAGCAGGATTGGTACGATATCACACGCAGCTGTAGCGTTATAATGACCACGTACGGTAGCCCACACCTTAACCACTCACTGCCACCACGCCTAACTCTCTTCTTGTCACCACTTGATTCTTTCAGCTTAAGGGACACGCCATGCCCGAAAGACTTTAAGTTGAACCAAAGTAAATCGATGGTATTAAGAATGAATTTTAAAACTTCATCCCTGGGCAGATGGAGATATACTTTTTCATAAGCGTCAACAGCGAATTGTAGGGAAAGGGTGACAACTTACTGTACATCTTATGTCAACAATCGGAGTTTGTTTAAGCCGTTCTTAAGCTAAGCTGTGCACTGTTCGTGTATGCGCTTTATAAATCTGATATGCATTATACTGTACAGTCGCGGCACATAGTCCTTGACCAGGGTGTAAGGGAAAGTCAATGCCACCACAGGGCTGCAGTGCGTCGGAACACTTTCTCTTACTCCCCCTGCAGGGGGTGATGGGGGAAGGAGGCACGGGGTGTAAGGAAACGTGTTCCGACGCACTGCAGCCCTGTGGTGGCATTGACTTTCCCTTACACCCTGGTCAAGGACTATGTGCCGCGACTCTACAGTACTGCATTTTGCAGAAAGGAATGGTAAGGATTACTTTCAGGAAACACATGGAGAGCATCTTCAGTAAGGGAAGAGACGCAAATGGATATAACCATCATCGTTAGTACTAAGAAATCTTTCGTAGAGCGGTAACAGATGGAATATCAGAAAAACTGAATGGTAATTCAGAGGAGGAGTGAGAAGACGCAAAGAGAGAACAGTATGGAGGGATGAAACTGGCCGATTGGCTGAGAGAGTGGAATAACAGCCAATCGGTTAGAATAGAGTAAGATGGGAAAGGCTTTCTTCCTAAAGTAGACTGTATTAAGCTGTTGTTTCAGAATCTGCTGCAGCTGCTGATGAGGGTGATCTTGATAAAGTTAATGAATTTCCTTTGTAAGTGTTGTGGCAAGGGTGATAAGGGTACAGCGCACCCCACCCCCCAATCCATACATCACTCAAGGTCTTTAAACTTTATCACAATAAGATATAAAACCACTTTCATCAGTCCTAAGAAAACTCAGTGTTATCTTTCTGCAGCGTCTCGAGAATTGGACTCGGAAGTCTTCTTTAGTGGGATACTAGTACGTGGCCTACATAGTTGTCTGTCACCGTGACTGGAGCCTAACCGATACTATAACCAAGGGTCACAAGGGGCGATGCAGCCACTCTGTTGTTTACAACATCCTTCAGTGCAGTGATAGAATACTATCCAACTATATCTATAGCCACTCTCCCTCATCCCGTATGGGATGGCCACAAACATGTCGCTCCCATGTCGCCCTGTCCTCTACCATTTGGTTACCTTCCCTCCGACTCAACTTACCCCTCTTTCATATATATATCTCCTCTCCATCCCTCCATATCATCCTCGGTCTCCCCCTTCACCTCGCTCACACACACTATAATATCCTTCTCTCCACATGGCCAAACCATCACAGAATATTTCTCTAAACGCTGCCAATCGCATCCACATCAACACTACAACCCTTCTTTACTTTTTCGTTTGTCTGTCTGTCTTTCCATGAACTCCACCTTCAGGGTCCAAGCATCATTTCCATACGTTAATGAGGATCACATTACTCTCATGCAACAACTTTTTTCTTTACTTCCATATTCTCCTCCCTATTCCTTGGCACTGATTTCAGTGAACCAGCAACCTTTCTTCCATGCTGTATCCTTTGATGCACTTCGTCCTCTTAACTTCCATTCTTACTCATCACTCACAGTCCCCATTTCCTGACCATCCAGCCTCACTGTGCAGTCTGTGATTTCATTTCGGCAAAGACCATAGCTTTATTCTTACCTGCATTCACTTTTATATTTAGTTCCGTTCATACATTCCCAACCTCATTCACCATGCCTTGCATCTCCCATACATCCTGCCTTAATACAGTATCGTCAGCAAACAGTACAGACAGTTGCCAAATCCTACCCTCTCTCATTAGGGACGTTTCAGCATCCACTGCCCTGCCTTGCAAATATCAAAGAACTCTCTTCTCAGCTCCACAAGAACTGCAGCCAAAGCGTCCTCATATATATTCTTTACTGCATCCTACAATATTCCATCTACTTCATATACTTTTATCACCTACCACATTTCTTGCCTATCTACTCATATGCTTTCCCAAGATCCATGAAGGCAGTACACAACTTCTTTCCCTTTCCTAAATTCTTTTCCACTAAACATCTTAGAGCGGGCATCTGAAAAAAACAGCTCTCTCCCTTCCAAAAACCTCCTTGTTCTTCTTCCACTGTCATTTGCCTTACTCTATCGACAAGCATTCTTCCATATATTTTTCATGTTACACTAAGAAGACAAATACCTCTATGGTTGACACACACTTCTCTTTCCCCTTTTTTCTTTGTATGGGGAACTATGGTAAAATACAAAACCAGTAAATCCTCGTGACTTTTGAGGAACATTTCACCGCTGTTTAGTGTTACGGAAAAGTAGATAAAAGTACATTCTGTACAATACCAGACAAAAGCAAAGGCAAATAAACTAAAAAAAAAAATCGCACTGTGTGAAAGATGCAGAGCTAAGACTTAGAATTCAATAGTTCTGAGCCCTTTTACTGTTCGTTAATTGCTTTGCATTATATTTTGGTTGTAAGGCGATTTTACTACGCACAACAAACAAAGCCCTTAAAATGTATAGAAAAATAACAAACTAATCATCATCGTCATCATCATCATAATCACAAAGTTTGATCCGAGAACAGGGCCAAGGAGAAAGAGGGGGGGGGGAGCTGGTGATAAACCCCGGTGTCCTGGCCCGGGCCACGCCCTCGAAGATAGTGTTGAGAGGGAGAATAATATATCATGTGTAGTTCATTCTGTTATGACACATTGGACTATAGAAAATATATACAAGGAAGTAGGAATAGTTTTATCTAAACACATTGAAGCAATGTTATGTATAACAGTTACAGCACAGAGTTGTGTATTACTGTACTGTATTACTACGTCATACTGAAGGGGCCGAGACCCTCTGACCCGCCGTCTTCTTGAGTTTTAACCTCTTATAGACTTATCAGTGAGTCAGAAATACCTGTACATATACATAAGCAAATACAAACTAAACACTATTTCTCATTTTTCTTTAAACAATATACTATAATTTCCTTGTAGTCATTATCGTTGTTTTATAGAGAGGGAGGGAAAGGTGTTATGGTGCACCAGGATTCTTTTGGCAGTACATCAGTGTGCCGTGACACACTGGTTAGGGAGCAGTCTAGCCGTAGGCAAAACTTGGACTATAATGTAGTAACACAGTTTTCAGGGGGAGGGGTGCCCCTTGTCGATAATCTTGCCCCGGGCCTAGTGATGGCTGTCGGCGGCCCTGTCCGAGCATACGAGTAGAGCTAAATATTTTATTCCGACTTACGACCGACGATTTTATGCACCTCGTAGATCTGCGAATGGGTCAAGGATCTCTAGTGGATTTTTTTTTTTTTTTTTTTTTTTTTATACCTGGCGAAGACTCCCAACTCCTTTTAGCCGAGCTGATGGCCGATTGTAGTAAAATTGGTGGGTCGCTGTGACTAGTAACCAAGGAGATTCATTTATACATTATTACCAGCGCTAATCAAACTTGATGCAACTACAACTTAGTATTCAGGTTGTGGGAGTGGAACAGTTCCGTCGGATGAAAACAGTGTTGTGATTGTCCTAACTATCCTTGTTGTATCGCAGTGGGGTCTGTGGTGTTATTCTGCACAGCAGAGCGCCGTATTATTGTCGGCATGGGACATTTCTTATTACTTCCTGTTTAGCAATTTATTTTTCCAGTTACACCGCACTATTCTCTTGTATGTTAAAGACGGACTTTTGCAAATAGAGGAATGTGATATATATATCTTTGCTTAACCCCTTCACTACTAACTTTGAGGTCTTGCCTAAGAATAAAATTGTTTACTGGTAGCAGGATTAAGCAACACTAACAGATTACTGGAGTGAAGGAATTAATGCTGCACAGAATACAGTAGGAATACGCTAAGGAATGTTTGTGAATGTCGAGGCACTTAGTGGACCTGGGGACAGACAGGAGACGGAGACAACAGCGACAGCGGTACCAAATGGCTGAGGTGACAACAGCGATGCCTGATAAAACACACACACACACACACACACACACACACACACACACACACTCTCTCTCTCTCTCTCTCTCTCTCTCTCTCTCAGAATCTTACCCTAACGAGAGAGAGAGAGAGAGGCAGACAGACAGACAGACAGACAGACAGACAGAGAGGAGAGAATTGTGTTTACTGGTGGTATTATCAGTTACGGTATCAGTATTATCATCTCAGCTGCGGTGCCGCTGCTGTTATCTCGATTCTGCTATCGCTGCTGCCACGTCTGTTGTCAGGCCCAAGCAGACACACTAAATTTCCGTCCGTATGACTGAAACAGAGAACGTGAAGGTGTAGGTTCCCACCCACTTAATATTGGGCCACTGTGTTATATGCCAAGATGACACCAACATGCCCAGCAGCCTTAACATCTTTATTCCTTTGTACTTCCCAAGCAGAGAGGTTTTAAGTCTTTATAACCATTTGGGTTTCGAGTTTTTCTATGCCCAAGCCACCCTAAAGTAGCTAAAACATGACGAAAAAGTCACACACACACACACACCTTTCCCCACATCCACCCACTCACCCTGCTAACCCGTCCTCCCGACTCACTAGCCCTGCTCATCCTACCCATTTATTCACCCACTTACTCATTTATCATGCCAACTTACCCATATAGGCTGCCCCACCACTTCCACCCAGCCTGCCCACCTCCTCACCCAACCCAGTGTAACATTGATGTGGTTAGAAGAAAGTCAAAAGTCTACGGTAATAGGTCCTCAAATTCCACCCTGTTGATAAGTGATTTAATCCGTTCTAATTCTGGCCATCACGGGCTCCAATTTAGCAACATCAAACCAAACAAATAAATTCCCGATAAAAAGTTTCCTCTGTTAGACCCCATTAGAGCCTTCAAGATGTTTTCCCCTTTATTTCCACAGGGAGAGCGAGAGACTGAAGAGGAGAGTGTATGTGAGCGAGGTGGAGGAGGGGTAGAAGGAAGGGGAGGCCGTGGATGAGATCGAGGGATGGAGTGGAGAGTTATATGAGAGAGGGGTGCGTGAGCTGGTAGCAGGACAGTGAGATGGCGGGGGACATGGCGAAATGGTGGCGATTTGTTTGTGGTCACCCTGCAGGGATTAATGCTTCTGGCAGTAGATAGATAGAGATAGATTTCCAAGGGGACAAACACAGACAGACAGACAGGAAGACACGCTTTTCAAAATATGGGTAAGATTATTATTATTATTAGAGTACACCGCTTCCCGTCCGATCAGCGAAGTTAAGCAACGTTGGGTCTGGTTAGTACTTGGATGGGTGACCGCATGGGAACACCAGATGCTGTTGGCATCCCTACGTGTCAAGTGGGGTTGGTGGAGGATTAGTGCCCCTCCCTGTAAAACAAATAACTCTAAGCCCTTGGCCACCCCGTCTGGGATACATGGCGTCTGGCAATGAATGAATGAATTATTATTATTATTATCATCATCATCATTATCAACTTAACAACTGCTAATAAGTGAAAAAAGAATAAAAATATATTTTGTAAAATATATGAATATGAATATTTACAGATTCCAAAGAGCCAAAAAGTATATGAACTAGGTTAAGGGAAGACACATGTAACTTCATACCCACACATTTTTTTTTTTTTATCCTGTAAGTTTCAGTTAGGTACAGTGCACCCAAAACGAAAAATTCTATGATTGTGGTAGATCTATTACTTCATAATGCAGCACATAAAAGTATAGCCTACTGTTAGAGCTTCTCAATTTATTGGTCCCCTCTCCCTTCTCTACCTCTCCTTCCTTCTGATTTTCTTCCCATTTCTCCGCCTCTGTTTACCTCCCTTTCCTTTCCTGCTGCTCCTTCCTCATCTTTTCTTTCCGTCTCCTCTCCCCTTTCTTCTTTTATCCATCATTATATAATATATATATATATATATATATATATATATATATAATATATATATATATATATATATATATATATATATATATATATATATATATATTGCCTTCCCCTTCATCCCCACTTCCTCTCCTTTCCTTCCGTTCCCCTCCTTTCCTCCTGCCCTTGTCTTCCTTTCCTCCCCTTTCCTCTTCCTCCTCTTTCATCTAAGCTTTTCTTCATTCTCAATTTTATTTCTTCCCCGCTCCACCGGTTCTTCCCTTGACCTTTCTCTTCCTCCAGCTCCTCCCTCCATCCTCCAACTCCTCCCTCCATCTTCCGCCTCGCCCTCTTAACTCCTTCCTTTATCTTCCACCTCGCCCTCTTAACTCCTTCCTTTATCTTCCACTTCATCCTTCAGTGCCTCGCTTCATCTTCGTCTTCCTCCATCACTTCCCTCCTCTTCCTACTCCAATCTTCCTTTTCATTTTCCTCTTCCTTCACCACTTCCTTTCCTCTTCCTACTCCAATCTTCTTTTTAATATTCCTCTTCCAGTTCTTCCTTTCATCTTCATCTTCATCCTGCAACTTCTTTTTTTCCCCTCTTCATTCTCCAGTTCTTCCTTACATTTTTCCATGTTCATTTCTTCCTATTATTCTCTTCTTCCTCAATTTCTTCCTTTCTTCATCCCCCGTCTGAAGAGGTCAGTAACATTTCATCCTGTTTCTTGAAGTACCAGGACTGTTAGTTACACGTTATTCCTCTAAACATCACTACACACACACACACACACACACACACACACACACACACACACACACACACACACACACACACACAGTGGTAACGCTCTCGCTTGCCAACTGGTGGACGGGAGTTCGCCCCTCGCTCAGGTTGCGAAAAGTTTCACTGACGAAGTGGGTGGTTACTGTCCCCCTGGAGCAAGGGGACAGGTGTGTGCGTGTGTGAAGGTCACAGCCTTGCCCTTAGATCGGACTATATGAGCTCTCAGCTCCCTTCCGGGAGGGTAAAAAGCTGACGATCACGACCATCAAGTGATCCTGACCGACCCGGTGAATTACACACACACACAAAGTTCCAAGGTTTTCAGGCATATAGAATAGTCACCCTAATAACCGTAAAAGAAAATGTCAGTAATGTATTAAACGTAAAAGAAAATTGGATTTTAATGAATGACTTCTATATATATTTTTTATTAAATCTATAGTAATTTCATGCTGACTGTATATCATGGTGAAGCTTTGCATTGAGTAATCTTACAGACCTCCCACTTTCCTAATGTGATGTATTACAGCGGTCAGTGAATATTAATAGTAACGAGTAACCTACGGCAATTCTCATTCCGTCTGAAATAAGAATGGTTTACGCTTTCCAAGGAGTTAAGCATCTAGAGTCTTCAACTCCTTATTTCCTATTAAGTATTGTCACTGTTTAATTAAGTTTGTCATCACAGGGATCGAATTAAAAAATCGGTCGTAGTTAAACTGAACAATCATAACCCTAAAATGTGTGCAAAAATGTGCACTCCACAGGTGGGTAAACCGATAGGCTATCACACTGCAACTAGCATAATGGTTTTAGCAGACAGTGACTTAGATGGAATGCTTCCTATTTCGCTGAAAAGCACGTCGTTGTTTCGTGTCAACAAAAAATACATTTACACGACATGCTGAACATTTTTTGTGCGACTGGTATTCAGCTCGAATCAATGACGTGATAAGCCCGAAAAAAGATATTCATATGTTATCAGTTACGAAAAATCCATTTAGATCAGAACATACCCGAAACGTAAAGAAAAAAGCACGATGTAATATGGAACAGAGTATCCTGGAAGCACCTGAACGATCACAAGAATACAAGTTTTCGTTCACGCAGCACGCACCCCTGTCTCAGCTGTGCCGAGTTCTCCGATACCTTGAACGAGACTGGAAACTTAAGATATTTAACTGAACATTATGCACTTGTGATGAGTTCAGTTTTCAAAGATACCTTTTTCGTAGCATCATCTAATAATCTATAAATAATACTGAGTGAACAATGGCACAAAAAGGGAAATGAATAGGTAGATGGATCAAAACTCATTAGAATCGGACGCGGGAACAAGCATTCCATCCTTTTGCAGTGGCAGCTGGAGAAGCGAAACCGCCTACTCCGTCCTTATTTCATCGCTATTATCTTCCTCCACCAGGCATCCCCGTCCTCCTGGTTAGTACACAGAACAAAAGCAACCCTTCAGTGATTTAGTGATGAATTACTATTGTGTGACATTAAGAAAATGCCCTAGAAATAAAGGTAAATTGCGAAGGTTGCCACGTAGGATATATTGATCGCTGGAAGGCAAGCAGGAAGGTTGAAACTAAAGGGAAGGGGACATCTGCTTCATAAATGTATTACTGAATGACGTAGAAAGTAGGGTGAAAGTGAGTGCTTTATGCTAAGTCTATCTATCTATTGCCAGACGCCTCAATGCTAAGTATATCATATAATTTGTTGTACAGCCGTAGTCAAAGTAGGAATGATTTCTCCACCGTATGTTTAGTTTCTTTACATGATGAAAGCATTAAAATGTATTAAGAAAATGTCACAAAGTAATTAATGCTTACCAGCTGCCTTACTGAAGGCTAATATGTTGCTGTGTACAAGCATTTTCGTGTCCAAAAAAATTGTAGGAGAAATATTGCAATTTGTAGAGTTAGCCTAGAAGATAGTATATGGATTCCGTTTTCTCATTGTTTTCGATCGGCGATAAATTTTCTATCGCCGATAGACATGTGAAGTTGATATGGTACTGCAAATACACTGTTTTCGGTTTTACGGAATGCGCAAATTCTCAAAGCACCGTTTCGATAAATACTGCGATGTCTTAAACGACTAATTCTCTACCAATCGGGCGCGGCTTTTCCATATTTTCTATCGAAATGAGTCACAGGTTACCGGTACCAATACTGTACTTATTATTTTTTTCTGGAATACCACAGCTACGGGGTATTTTTATAAACTTTCCCCTGAAAGCTATAAATAAGGGTTTAGAATGCGTAAATATTCCGCTGACGTCTATCAGTAGCTGGCCATACTTTACATTCCTATCGCGCATTGTTATATTTGAAAGCTGGCCGTCAGACGCAAGTTAAGGAGTGGCGTTGCCAGGTTTTTCTCAGTGTGTGTGTGGGGGGGGGGGCACCAGGAGGGCACCAAATTACGGAGGGGGGGCACACAAATACCATCGTGGTGTTTGTATATTAACTTCATATATATATATATATATATATATATATATAATTTTCTTAACACTATATTTCAGCTAATGTCTCACTGAGGTTTCTTGATCCTTCATACTTTTGCGTTCATCCGAGCAACCATTGCATCACTATAAGCTGCATGCATAATATGCTGTGCTAGCCCTCCTCCCCTTCCAATAGCTTTTCTCCAATTTCTGTACCCTGTAATGGTGAATGATTTTTCCACACTAACATTAGGAGGTGCAAAATGTCGACAAGCAAAACAAAACATAGTCATTACTCTGAGAATATTCAAGCGATGGAAATGCAGCATACCATTCGTGGTGAAATGAGTGGTGTTCGTTTCCACATGAAGTCTTGGGATATTTTTCAAGTTTATGTAGTGTTGGGCCAGACAATGGAGTTACTGATAAATATGTTGGTACTGCTGATGATGATCATGCCTCTGATACATTAAGGGACATAAGCATAGTAGCATCTTTCTTGTCTCATTTTCTTTTGTGTCTACTTCCTGATTAGAGGAACTCTCTACATTAAATATGAATTCATTTGGACTATCTGAATCCATATTTTCTACTGAATCTACTCTCTTATCTTCGGTCTTCATTTCCACCAGTTCATCTCCCGCCTTCAGCTTGAAATAATCCTTTATGGAAGATTTTTTTTTAAGCCATTTTGAACGATGTGAACACGGCTACCTATCCAAAACCAAACTGTGCAGAATTATAAAAGAAAGAGGAATTGTCAACAAGTCCAAAAATATTACTTATTTTCATAGTACAATAATTAGATTTTAGTACTGCTACTGGACAATTCTGAATCAGTTTACTCTTTGATAATTAGCAGTTAACAATGAAAATGGAAGAAAACAAGCAAAAAAAAAAAAAATCAAAAGTGTGTTAGTAGACTGGAGCCTTTTCGGCAATCCCCCTATGTCAGCTAATACTATCGCCATTATGAATTCCTGATACAGTTTCAGTATTGGGGAAAATAAAATACTAAAATTTAGGAAAAATTCTTTGGAAACCAGTAGCCAACAATTTAGAGCCGTGTTTTGTCATTATGCCAACTAAATAACCTAAGCTAACCTGTTTAGTTAGCATAATGATAACACACGGCTAAAAATTGTTGCCTACTTTTAGGTTAGGTTACGTTAGGTTGTTTAGTTAGCATAATGATAACACACGGCTAAAAATTGTTGCCTACTTTTAGGTTAGGTTACGTTAGGTTGTTTAGTTAGCATAATGACAAAACACGGCTTTAAATTGTTGGCTACAGATTGATACCCAGCGTCAAATTTCCCCAAATATTTTTTGGCAACACTGAATGGGCGCGGGCCAGTGTCTCGCCGACGAGGTAAACAAACCAATATCTTTGGGGGGGGGGGGCAAAAATTATCAGCAGTTTATTGAAATTTAGTCTACTAAAGTTGATTAAATTCTCGCTTTCCGACAGAATCGTCCAATCACAAGAATCACCAGAAAAATTTGCTAGTTTTTTATTGACGAATTTTTATTGTCCGAGACCATACTCTACACAAATACCAAGAAACCTACGAGTATATAGGCCAGTACCCAACATAGTACTGGTAATGTTCGATGTTGGCCTTAGCATATCCAACTGGCGACGGTTGCATTTTCTCAACCGCTAACAATGGAACTTATGTAAGCATTAAAAATGTAAAAATAATCTTACCTCCTTGCATTGCCTCTCGTACCACTACCATCAACAGTGAAACTCCCCGCCATCCTCTACTCCACTGTCAACGTAGCTTGAACCAAACGTCTGCTACGAGCATTCGAGTCTTTCGAGAAATATAAAACTATCATACAGTCTTAATCTATTGTTGGTCTCCTATGTAATGAATTACTAAGCATTACAAATGTTAATATGCATCTAAGTAATCATTCATCTCGTTAATTATTCAGAATATCAATAAGATTCGAATTTGCATAAAATAAGGTACCGGTACTAAATGAAAACTGACCCTGAAGGTAAATAAAGGGCTATTTAATTTTTCTGGGAATTATCCGGTAAAATATAATGTTATTATTATGCATAATAAGACAGTTAAAGTTATCATATGATGATTAGATGTGTATTTAGAAATCTTAACTGATGATAATTATAAAATAGCTGTAATTTTGTTCAATAAAAGGCTTATTTGAAATAAGACCTTCGATGACCCGTGGGGGGCACCTGGGGGGGCACAGGATTTTCATGGGGGGCACATGCTCCCCCCGTGCCCCCCCCCTTAGCTACGCCACTGAGTTAAGGTAGGTCGGATTGTTAGATTGGATTAGGTTTGGTTTGGTTAGGGCAGATTTGGTTAAATCACTGAGTTTCCCACTGCTTTGACATGGGATTCACTGATGCCTCCAGTCGGAGCGATGGTTGATAACGCGCCCAGTCGGAGAGGTCATCAGTAAACACTGCCGCGGGCGACTGGCCGCTTCGTTAAATATCCCCACATAGGCATATATATATATATATATATATATATATATATATATATATATATATATATATATATTTCAGTCGCTTCTTGCAGTTACAATTCAGCAGTTAACCATCAGTTGCACATGTACCAAAATTACTTGAGATCGTGAGTTTGTTATAGGCGGAATCACCGCGCCCGTTTGGTAACGAATTACCATTAAAAGTTCATTACTCGTGGCTGGATAGGATTTGCGTGAAGGATTTTTTTTTTTTTTTTCGGGGAGGAGGGGAAAGAGATCATGTACTTCTGATACAACTTAAGGAGGACCTCAATCTGTAGTGTTAATGAAGGCTGTTATTAACACCTCCAGTTTGGGCATGCAAGAATGTACGAACTATGAACCTGGAGAGAGAGAGAGAGAGAGAGAGAGAGAGAGTGAGGGCACCAGATCCAGAGTTCAGCACATGGAGAGTTGTGTTGTCTCTGCTTAAGAAACACTAAAATATGGATAATTGAATATGCAGTAATTTGGTCATTCATATTATAGCAGTCAGTCAAGTAATTCCTGAGCCTAAAATAAAAAGCGAAAACGTGGGTATTGTTGGCAGCATCTCGCCTTTAAGCCCCACCACCCACGCCAACCAGACAGTAGGAGAAAAGAGTGAGGTAATTATACTGGATTTACGTAGGTGGAAGGTAGTTTATAATGATGATGATGGCATTGATGATAATGATGCTTGTGGTTATTATTGTATGATATGAATATATGTTGTTTATGAATTGGGCTTGTAATGAGGATGAGGATGGTGATGATCATTATGGTGGTGATTATTATTATTGCTTGATGTCAGTGTGTATTGTTTATGAAGGTTTATAATGATGACGACAGTATTGATAATGATGGTGGTTATTATTGTTATTATTACTATTTTATATGAATGTATATTGTTTATTAATTGTAATATATGCTGGGGTGTTACTGTATTTACGTATAGTTCTAATTCTGTGTGAGGTTTGAATGTATGGTTCATGATGTATAGTGTTGGAGTATATACTGAGGTGACTGGCGATGATATTTTACATACTGGCCCAATTTTGTAGGTGGTTTGAATGTATGATTTTTGGATGCTGGTATACAGTGATGGGGTGAAAGTAATATCTGCACAGTTCAATCGTATCAGAGGTGAATGTATGATTTGTGGACACTGATGTATGCTTGAGTGAATACCGAATAGAATGGATGCAGTGTGAATGTAGTTCCAGTTTTGTAGTTTCAGTATTGTTCGTCTTTGTCTAACACTGGCGCGAAATGTGTACAGATAGACCGGGATACACGAACAACCTTATAATCACTTCCTTACCATCGCTTAGGCTTCTTTTTTCGGGAAGAACAAAGGGCGTAAGAAGATTCTGCACTGTTGATCATTGTCCTCTTGTATCTAAGTCTTCTTACGTGCATTACTGTAGCGTACGCTTCTTGTCCTGCATGTTCAAACTAATCATGGGACAGATAAGATCATAATATTATGTGAATCCTGCCTCTTGAGTGTTCAGGGGTAAATAGCTTAGAATATTGGTCAGTTCAGTAAAAATAAAATCAGCAGTTGCTCCTGGTATGTGTATTTGGTTCACTGTGTAGTGAAGCGTGGTGGATAGACATACCTAATAGTCCTCAACTGGCACTTCAGCCTATGTGCTAATTACGGAACGCAACTCTGATACACGTGCTTCCCGTCTTTACTCTTCCCCACCCTTCTCTGTCTGTCTGTCTGTCACTCTGTCCTGCATTCATTCGTTAGTCATTGTTGTCGTTGTTGTTGCTGTTGTTGTTGTATTTAGACTAGTCCTTGACCTGGCCCTGTTTAATCAGATATAGTTTTGGCTATCATGTCACTCCTTAACTTTTCCCCCTCTATCAATCCCGTATTGAACATCACCTGCAACCCTCCCCGTGGTGTTGCAGCGCCTACTGGATTCACACAGTCACTATGTCGTCCCTGGCCTGATTTTTTTTTTTTTTTTTTTCTGTCTTCCTTCAAAGACAAAATATGTTAGTTACGGCAGGGATTTGATTGGAAGACTGTGGATCTGCCTTATGGATGGCGAATATCTTATGTCCCTCCCGCCATAAATTTGGAAAATAATCAATGACAATAATCATCATCATTATCAACATCATTATTATTACGAGAGTCGCTCCTAAGCTGTGGCAGAAATAAAGACAACTCATTATTGATGAGGTAATGGAGATTACTGCTTGCCCTTTCGTTACATGTGGTCTCTCGTTAGTTGAATAAAATCGTTTGGCAGTGGTAAGAATAAAGAAAAAAGAGCAGGTCGTCATCGTCCTTCTTACTGATATTCATGAGTTAAGGAAATTGGGAGGTATGCTCTGTGATCTCAACAATTTAGCAAGCCAGAACGTTATTGAATTAACTACTGGAGGTTCTGCCCATAGTAAATAAAATCTTATGGTGACAGCGATACTTAAATATAAAAGATGTCATCGTACTTAGTTAACAGGTAGTCATAAATGTGTCAGCTTATGGAGCCCTGTTGAGGTCTGTGTGAAGTAAAGTTTGTTTTAATAATGGAGGTTCGGTAGGCATGTGTAGGTAACTGACTTTAGCACCCCCCATGTCCTACCTTCTCCTCCCTTGCCTTCCCCTCTTATTCCCTCTCCCTTTCCCTCCCCTTCCCTGCACTCACCTTGCTTGCCTTTCCTTTCCCTGCCCTCCTCTGAACTCACCTGACATGCCTTCAATCACGTCTCCTCACCTCCTCTCCCCTCCCCTCACCTCACCTCACCTCCACCCGCACCCCTTCCCTCCCCTCACCTCACCTCCACTCCCTTCCCTGCTCTGCACTCTTGTCGTTTCACTCTGTGCAGGTTCTTTGAGTTGCTCAGGGGAGTGAGTGGTGGACGATGTGTTGCTGTAGTGATTTCCTTTCATAGCATACCGGTACCATGTTTGGCTGCTATTGTTTTATCCTTTCTTTATTAGGAATAGACTACGATCATTAATTTTGGGGAGGTAAACTTAAACACCTCTATTACAGTGACTTCATTTTGTAGTTCCCTGATGCAACCAGATTTTAATCATTTTCGATTCCCTAGTAGTGAAGGCTCAGTGAAGGCTAGAACTAATCCCTCCAGTTTGAACAGTCTCTCTTAAGCTGATGAAAATTGTCTGATAATAACGAGAATACAATATAAATGACGTAGTTGTGCTGAATGGGAGGCTTATATTTAGGTGCTTGTGACTGGTGAAAGTTTATTATTTTTCTTGCGAGCTTTTGGAAGTTTAAGTACCAAGACAGTGATCGACATGGTAATTATGTAAAGGAAGTACAGATTAATCTGAGGAAATAAAGTTGGTGGTTCTATGAAGACCCTGAGCAACAGAGATCTGAGTACAAAGGTTGCAAGAAGGCTGTATGAAGTTGTCAGTGCAGTCATTAACGTATGGCTGTGAGACTTCTGAAAGCTGAGTATAAAACAGTTTAGAGTCCATTAGTGAAAGTATGTGGGTTGGACAGCATAATAAATATAGATTCATAAACGTTAGTGAGTGAGGAAGTATGTTGGTCAGAGGGTAAAACTGTGCTTGGATCATATGACCAGAAGGAGAAAATGGATATGTAGAGTGGCGAAGATGGTATAATACGAGTGACAAAGTGGGAGGAGGCATGGAAGGTGGAAAATGAATATGTGAATAATCGGGGTGTGGAAGATACGAAAGGAAAAGAACTGGAGGATAAAAATGTTTTTAAAGTAGTGTATGTTTGAAGATGCACGTACAAGGGGTTGCTTTTTTTTTTTTTTTCCAGTCGACATTACGAAGTGCGTTTTGTGTTGATCGTAGAGCAGTAAGGCGCAGAAGAAAATGTCGATGGCTTGAATGATAAGCAAATAGATGTATGGTTTGTTTCGCTGGTCACTTTTGATAGTTCTACTTATCTACTTAACTGCTCCTCCTCCTGGATCTCTACTGCGTGATGTATTACTGGGATACAGTGTAACTTAGAATCCTTAAGATGGTGGTAAAAGTAGTACATACTTTGTGATACATAACTGGATTTTTACTCGTACATTATTATTCAGCTGTTACCGATTTTAAGTGTTTTGTAAATTTGGCGCTGTAGCTCACATATATATATTTTCCTGGATATTAAACATACTGCTCACTGACGTCTAGATTTAATAAAAGCGACTTGTAAAACATTAATAGACAACCGTTCTGCAGGAAGTACTAGCGAGTTTGTGCTGAAGACTGTACTTTCATGAAACGGAGCCTACTTATGAAGACTTACATGTACTTAATGCTCACACACGCTCGCGCGCGCGCGCGCGCGCGTCAGTTCAACGTAGGTATTGTTGGTATTGTTGTTGTAGCCTCTTCCCCCCCCCCCTCCCGCCACACACACTTGTTGACACAGATGTTTCGGACAGCGGCTGTGTACACGTGGTGTTATTGTTCTTTTGTTTACTGTATGTAAGCATGCATCCATACAAGTAGGTTACATCCATGTACGTATGTCGTATGTTTTTTTTTTTTTTTTAATTCATGGGTCTCAGGTTTCATGCATGTTGGTCATAGCGTGTTCACTTATCCTAATTACCTTTGCCAGAAATATAAGATAAGTCGCTTAACTGATGATGATGATGATGATGAAGAAGAAGAATGTAGGGTGAGTCGTGTGTGCTGGACTGGGGGGTGGAACTGGCACTGACACGCAGTTAATCAGCGAAGGAACTTATGGTGGGGGAGGGGGATGAGGTTGTTGTTTGTTTTTAGATATCCTTCACTTTTAGTGAAGGCCGGGCCATACATTAGCCCAGTGTGTATGAGGAGAGAGAGAGAGAGAGAGAGAGAGAGAGAGAGAGAGAGAGAGAGAGCTGCACCTCGAGCCATGTTTCTGTAAAACCAGAACATTTTTGCTTAGGGTCACTTTTTTGCCATTGAATTTCCTTATTTTTGCCACTGCCACACGATTTTATTCAACTTGGAAAATCTTTTATAGTGAATTTGTATTGATCATAAACCTGTGCAACTGGAAACGTCTCTTAAGCTAAACAATAATCTGGGGATGAGAATACGTTATCGGATTGAAGGAATAAACCGCTTCAGTCCGATGACGTATTTTATCGCCGCTTCCAGACGATTTTATTTAGGTATGGGGAGACATCGAAGAGGATGACTTAGATGGACCCTTCATTAATCCCTTCACTCCCGGAGAAGTCGGGCTTGAGGTGAATAAAGTCGTCTCTTGGTAGCAAATAACACGTAAGAGAATTGAAAGTGTAGGAGACAAACTGAATCGCCGAGGAAATGGTGCCGGAAAGCCTCCTGCGTGAATATCTCCTTACCTAGGAAATAAACTCCTATAACCCTTCCAGTACGATGACGTCATTACATAGTTTACTCTTGTTGACTACATACGGTTTTATTAAGCTTTGAGGAAGACAGGTTATTTTTTTTTTTCCCTTGGGGGGGAAGGTTGCTTAAATCGTGTTGGTACTTACTCCTGTTTGCACATTTACACACTCATGCAGGCTCCTCTACTCAGCCAGAGTACTTTCATGATCCTGTGGTGCACTCTTAGCTAAAAAGAAAAAAAAGAAAAATCTTGGCTTTAGCAGGAACTGGATAATACCGGTACTAACGGAACGCGACCATGCGAGGATTAAATTGCATTCTAAAGAAATAGCGACACCTTTAAGATACTAAACGCGATCTTAGCAAAAATTAAACCGTCGGACATGAGCTGAAATAGAATACTAGAGTTGTTCCGATCAAGAGATGGCCAACAGTGACTATTTATACTCAGGATTCAGGTGAGTCGCTCCGCTGAATAACATCGTCTGACCTTATTTGAAATAATACTACAACAGAGGGAACCAAGAGCATGTTTTTAACCCTACCACTGACACCTACAGCTGCAGGGCCACATTCATACACACACGCGCCCACACGTAGACGCTCGCACACGTACACGCAGGTACACGCACGCACAACTCGGTCACCTGTCCATAAGAATAAATCATTCAGGATCGTAACGTTTTAGATAGATCTTTTCCGGTTTTTCTGCACGTCTTTTAGGTATTATGTTATATATTTTCCTGGATCTTTTATATTCCAACCGAACTGTAACTAAATGTAAGATTATAAGAGTATGGTATTAGCTGGTTCATTGCATTCTTGTGCTTTTCTTACTTGAAATATTTTATTTGTAAAACCGAGAACAATGATAAGTTCATCCAGTTTTTCTACATACATTTGACTTGTTTTCCTTATACATAAGGGGGTGAGGCAGTGAGAAGTTAGTGTTTCATGTTCATTTAATTCGCCTTATTTTACTCAGGGAGAATGACAAATGAGGCAAATATCTTTTTGAGCAATAATGGAAGTGATTTTTTTTTTGGTGCCAATTTTAAATTTTTTCACAGTTTCCTGATGTTTTCGCCATGTGGTGTGATGTTTGTCTTGAACTCTTATTCCCTCTTTAGACCGCTTTGTTGGTTGTTTTGCTGTGAATGTGGCAATAATCGTAAATACCTAGATTTTTAGAATATATGATAGGCTGACAATCCATCATTCAAATCGCACGCAAATTGAAAATGTGAAAGAGCAGATGAGGATTCTGAGTGTTAATGGTAAAACGCAGAGGAAACAGTGACAGCGGCATGTAGTAAGTCTGTTTGGTACTGAATATTTTTTTTTTATCGATCAGTGGTATATAGGCAAAGAGCGTGGGGTACTCCGGCTTTATCTTTCGAGGTAGTGCATGAGAGAGAGAGAGAGAGAGAGAGAGAGAGAGAGAGAGAGAGAGAGAGAGAGAGGGAGAGAGAGAGAATCAGTCTACATGAAATGGGAAATCTCTGAAGTGACTGCAGCTCACAAGAAACGCACAATAATGTGAGTAACTGATGATAGGAAAGTACGATAATGCGAGTACTAACGAAAAAAGTAAGTTATTATCATCAAGGTGCGATAATGCGAGTAACTGATATGGCAAATATGGTAGTATTTATAACTGATCAGGGAGGTACCGTGATGTGTGTAACTGACAAGGAAAGTAGGTTACGATTATTCAGGTAACTGATAAGGAAGATACGATAATGCAAAAAATTGTTAAGGATAAAACAATAATGGGATGACTGACGAGGAATGTATACGTTGAGGAAAGTGCCATAATTCGGGTTAACTGACAAGGAAAGTATGATGATGTAGCTGTAGAAGAAGGCAGGAGACAGGAAAACCAGATGACTATACCTGGTTGGTTCTAACATGATGAAGTTCCCTCAGTGTATTTCAGCTTGGGTGATGGCCAGGTGTAGACTGATTTTAACTAGTAACCAAGGAGATTCATTCCAACCTCATATCTAAGGCTTATGGGATATCAAGTACAACCGCCACCTAATATTAAAGCTGTGGTAGTGGACCAGTTCCGTCAAGCAAGACAAAACAAGTACATGTGAATTTCAGAAAAGAACATGCTCGGACAGTATTTTGTGGGTAGGGAACAATCACACCCATAATTTTATACGAATGTAACCGACTAGGAAGGCACTCAAGCTCCCCTCCCCCTTCCCTCCTCCCACGCTGCGACGAAAATACGCAGCCATTAAATTTACTTTCCAGGTACCTAGTTGCAGTTGTAGGCGGTAAAAGAATATGTTCTGCTTTAACATTCAGCCTGACAGGAATATAACGGTAAGAACAGCAATGAGCTACTGAAATATTTACGCACTGCTGACGGGGTGATTGAATGGGTTTCTTGGCAACGAGTGAGGAGTGTCGCGTAAGCATCTTTGTCTCTTTAACTAGCTTCTTCCTTGTCGCTCTTCTTTTGTGTTTTCTTCTTGCTTTTATTATGTTTATGTTTCCGTTATGTTTCTCTTTATTGTTTGTGGCATTTCTTCCTCCTCTTGCATTTCTTGCTCCACTCATTACGGTACCTACCTTCACATTGTCTTCTCCCTAGCTCTTCTTCCTCTTCCATCTTTTGTTTCCCTCACACTTTCTTTGCCTTTCCACTTTTATTATGATTTTTTTTTTTTTTGCTTCGCCGTTTACCTTATTATATCTTCCTCTTTCTTCCTCTTTTCCTAATGCACCCGCACTTCCTACGTAGCGTCCGTTTCTCTGCTTCTTCCCTCACACTTCCCTTGATCTTTCCTTGTTTTACTCTTATTTCCGTCATATAATTTCTTCATCCTCTTCCTTATCTTCCTCTCTCCTCTGTACCAGTCTTCCCTTTTTATTTCCATTTTCCTGTTTTCGTCTTATTTTTTTCCCGTTTCGTGTTTCCGGCCTTCAGCCCCCGTTCTATCTATATCTGTAATTACCTCCCTGCCTGTCCGTCTGTCTGTCTGTCAAGCTTCATCCTTCAAAGAGCCAATTCTGCAAACTATCGTGTCGCTGAGCAATTAATCCAACTCGAGACCAGTTACCTCTCTATATGATTTAACAGCTTCAGAACCACATTTCTGGGTTCTCAGCACAGTAGTAGTTTCATTTCCCTTTCCATTTGACCGCTTCACCACGATGACGTTTGTTTTATCCTTTCAGTCTCCAGACGATTTTATTCACTTGAGGAAAGATCTCTCGTCGTGAAAGGGTTAATGAAGGCAGCATCCAATCCATCCAGTTCGGAAACTATCTTCGACGCGAAATATAATCGTCTGACGGCAGCAAGAATATAGTGAAAGCTGTTTTTGAAGTGAAGGGGTAAAATCGTGTGGCAGGAGAAAAAGCTAAACAAAGGCGTTATGTTTACAGAATGTGTTAAGAGGTTACAACGTTACCCCGTGGGAACTAGGATGGGATGATATGATTTATGATGATGATGATGATTTATGATGATCGAACCCTTTACCAAGCGGGGAATCTCTTCCATATTAATGAAATCGTCTGAGGGTAAAAGGAGTATGGTATAATAAGTCATCCTACATTTGAGTTAATACTATAATTCGTTTGTTATAATGGTGGAAAAAAAAAAATGTGGACACCACATATAACTAATTCAGAATGAATTCCTTTTCGTATATGAGATATTGTTTGCAGGATGGACGAGGAAAGTGGGTAATCCTGGCATGTCTATCCTTCCTGTATAAACAAGGCTTAAGTTACGAAAGGGAACTAGTCAGGAGGCTGGGAATTCTGTGCCTGATCAGCTTGTTATCCATTTCACATCTTTTCTGTTTTATCTCCGCTACTTCTTTTGAGCATGAGAGGTTATTCTTAAGTTGACTAATATTATTTGGAGGTAGCAAGACTAAAACACGACACGTGCTGAAGGGGTTAAGAATGTCTAAATAACAGAAGTTGGTTCACCTGATCTGGCTGAGAATGTAATGAGTTCCAACAGTTCTCTTCTGCATCACAAACAATACAGTATATTCTAATCTTACATTTTATGTGTGTGTGTGTGTGTGTGTGTGTGTGTGTGTGTGTGTGTGTGTGTGTTTAAGTTGATATGTGTAGGTAGATGAAGTAGGTATTTAAGTATGTGTAGTGTGTGTGCGTGTTTTTGTACATCTAGGAAGTGTCATGTTTGTTATAAGAGAATGTATGCACGATTTCACTTACACAGGCGGACTTCATTTCATACACGTGTACAGTACCGGTCTACACACACACACACACACACACATTCCAACACATATTGTGGCACATGCCCTTTTGCTGCCACTAGCCAAGCAATCTGTTTAAACAATACTTCTTACCCTGTCAAACATTCCACATTCCTTACTCTCACCTCACCTAACCTCACTGTACTACACTGCACTACACAGCACCAAAACCCCTCACCTCTCACTCGCCACACACCACCTCTCACTCGCCACACACCACCTCTCACTACACACCTTCACCTCTCACTCACCACTCACCTTCACATCTCACTCACCACACACCTTCACATCTCACTCACCACACACCACCTCTCACTCACCACACACCCTCACCACCACTTGCCACCCACACCCTCACCACTCACCACACACACCCTCACCACCCACATCCTTACCACTCACTCACCACTCACACCCTCACCACCCACTCACCACACACTCCCTCACCACACCACACACACCCTCACCACACCACACACACACACCCTCACCACTCACCACACACCCTCACCACTCACCACACACCCTCACCACTCACTCACCACACACCCTCACCACTCATTCACCACACACCCTCACCACCCACATCCTTACCTCTCACTCACCACCTACAACCTCACCATTCACTCACCACACACCCTCACCTCACCACTCACCATCACCACTCACTCACCACACACACCATCACCACTCTCACCCCACACACCCTCACCATTCACACCATCACTGCTTACTCACTACACACATCCTCACTTCTCACCACCCTCACGTGACTTGCCACCAACACAGCCCCGTAACAAAGGCGTCACAGCAACAATGATACTCACCCACACTACAATAATCCACTGTCTTCACTACACGCTCGCTGCCACATCGCTCACTCAGCTATAGAGCAATTTGAGTGGGAGGAAAACAAAGATATATTTTCTACTCTGGAAACATGGTAGGTTAAACTGATTTGGATATTTATGTAATCTACAGCTTCGTATAAGACTGCGCAACTATTAGCCAGGTACATACATACATACACACATACATACATACATGGTACAAACATAGCTGGTGATATACTCAGCGTACATAGTCTGACACCTGGCCTACACGCAGTTTTATGCACACACCCAATTTAACACATTATGACGTAACATTACACTCACTTATACCCTGACCGACTGAAACACACACACACACACACACACACACACACACACACACACATTCATTAAGGATATGTGTTCACCTGTTAACCCTAACTTGCCTGGAAATATATATGATAATAACAGCAATATTCATTACTTGTATTAAACGTGATATAAAACTTTCTCAGATTTTTCTTTTTTCAGCCTACATATATTTCTTTTTACTATTTCCCCATTTTACAACCACAGCAACAACAACAAATAATGATAATGATAATAGTAGTAGTAGTAATAATTAATAATAATAATAATAATAATAAATTGTCGTCGTCAGTCACTTCACTACCAGAGGTCTCTCCAAAGGGGAACAAAATCTACTGACGGCATCAAGAATAAATAAAATACGAACTGGAGAGGTTAAATTCCCTCATCACCCATTTCTTTACGTAGGTTCAAAATTGTTAATAGGGATTCAAAATTGTAAATCAATACCATGTTTATAAGTCAGTGCTGGCTGAAGATTGTGCACAGCCTCATAGATCCTTCCGCCATAACAACTATTGCCTTTGTTTTGATTGCTGGATACATACAAAGCTTGCCTGGTGTGTGTGTGTGTGTGTGTGTGAGAGAGAGAGAGAGAGAGAGAGAGAGAGAGAGAGAGAGAGAGAGAGATTAATGTGCTTGGGCCCTCTCTCTCTCTCATACACACCCACACACATCTGGGCTGTCACTTTACTATATCCTTCCACCCACGTCCACTGCTCAGCCTTTCATGCTCATCACTCCTTTCTCTGCAACTTGCTCTCCCCCCCCCCCTCCCTCGATGATGGGCGTGGGCCGTGGTCCATATCCTGCATAGTAAAGCGTTGTTATTATTCTTATTGTTATTATCATTATCTATCTATTGCCAGACGCCATAATCCCGTAAGAGGTGGCCATTTGACTTTGAGTTATTTGTTTTACGGGGAGGGGCACTAACCCTCCACCAACCCACTTGTTGACACGTAGGGTGCACGTATGGTTTGGTTATATGGTTACCACCCAGCGTTGTAAATGGTTTCTTGGCTTACAGGAAACCATTAGGCTTGTCACTCAATGTAAAGCCACCTGTAAAGGAAAGAAAAGCAGTAAGACGTAACAGGAAAGACGGGAGAAATAGGAAGCGGAGGGCAGGCACAGAAAAAGAATGATAAAAGCTAAGAAAGAAGTAGGCAGCACTACATCAAGTGAGTGGATGATGGTCGCCACCACCTACCACCAACATTATGCCAACAGCATCTGGAGTTCCTAGGCGGTCATCCATCCAAGTACTGACCAGGCCCAACGTTGCTTAACTTCGCTGATCGGACGTGAAGCTGTGCACTCAGCGTAGTATAGATTATTATTATTATTATTAATTTGTGGTAGGTGGGGGCGCTCACCATCCACTCACTCGATGTAGTGCTGCTCTCGGGTGTCTGCCCTTTCCTCTCCATCCTTCTTTCCTTCCCTTCTCTTCTGTCTTTCCTTCATTCTTTCCTTGTCCTTCTGCCTACGGGTGCCTTTACACTCCCTCTTCTGTCTTTCTTTCCTTCATTCTTTCCTCTTCCTTCAGCCTGTGGGTGACTCTACACTTGAGTGACAAGC
Organism: Coenobita brevimanus; assembly: GCF_032717465.1. Classification (NCBI taxonomy): domain Eukaryota; kingdom Metazoa; phylum Arthropoda; class Malacostraca; order Decapoda; family Coenobitidae; genus Coenobita; species Coenobita brevimanus. Next base: position 11,762,423 of record NC_137050.1, on the reverse strand, counting down.
CAAATGGTTTCCTGTGCACCAGGAAACCATTTATTACGCTGGGTGGTAACCACATAACCAAATTTTGGCGCCTGGTGGTTTAGTGGGTAATTATTGCGCTCCAATCGGATTGAGCCGGTGAAGGTTTTTATCCAAGGGTTGGTTGGGGTTGATTGCTCATGTATTGCCACTCGGGGATGAGTGAGGCTGGTCACTCATCTTAAATGTCGGGACCAGCTGCCTAGCCCCGGGCTCCTACGCTCCTCATAGCGCAGTGTGGGATTGGATGATGGATGGATGGATGGGTTATTGTTATTATCGTTGACGGTGGTTATTGTAGTTTAGTAGTAGTAATAATAGCACCAGCATCAGAGTCGTAGTAGAAGCAGTAGTAGTAATTGTTGTTATTATAGGTAGCTATATTTTTATCGTTATAAGATATAATTGTGCCCATTTTGAATTAGACTTTTCAACTTTTAACTGCGGAGTTGACGAGAGGACAAGGGTACATAATGACGGGGATATACTGTATAAGGTATGTTACGTTATTTTATGCTCGCTGGGTGGCCATGACGAAATGTTATTGTAGAGGTTATCCACGTTCAGGGGCTGTGACGTCAGAGTTAAAGGAAAATTGCTCAAGTGAGTATGCTTTATTCGTTTTCAGCAATATGGAGGAAGGGACTGGAATGAAGGGACAGTATTTGGGCAAACTCGACTTTTCTTGGTTTATTGAGAGGTAAATTGGGACCTAGGCAAGCTTTTATACTGTAATTTTGGTGACGTGTTCCTTGTGATCTAGTTTCTGCTCGACTGATTGTGAGCGAAGCATATGTTTGCCCTGTACATGCCTTACTAGTTAAAGTTTTTAAGTATTTGGTGAAAAACTGAGTTAGAATTATCATGTCATATAAAAATGAGCAGTAAATATTTGTGCAGGAGTTAATGTAAGGTGTAAAATTATCAGACTTCCAGTTACTGGAAATGGCGAAACCTAGCGCAACATTTCACTGGCCTTCGTTCGGCGTGGGGCTGTCAGTGCGGCCGCGGCCTCAGTGGTAGTGAGGTGTGTTGCTTCGTTTCTACGCCAACCACTTGTCTGATCGCGGACGTGGCAGATCATACGCGCAACACATTCTTACATAGCAGTTTTATTGTTTAGAGAATACTGTTAATAGAGAATACATCGTTAATAGTGAGCCATCGATATAGTGTGTGTATAAAGAAAATTAGCCAACATAATCATCGGTCATTTTACGAACTTCACAAATTTATCGATAAACTGGGCGTAATGACGCGTGAAACAATAATTATCGGTTGATGATGACGTAAGTGACATTAGTTCAGCTCTGAACTGACACCAGTCATTGCATAACACTAAACCTGAATTGACAAGACAATGGATGAAGACTATTTAGGTGAGTTGACCACATCTCCAAACTGTATTTTTTGTTGAAATTGTTGAGTTTTTGCATCAGCGGCCTTGCACCGTGCGTGACGTTTACATGGCCACGTCACCTCTGCATGACCATAGGAAAGAGAAAAGTAATGAGGGCGGGGAACTGAGCTAGGAAAAAGTGTAGTGCATTTTGTTGATTAGTAAATGGAACTAAGGTATGGTTTATTTAATATTTCTGTATCTGGAAAGTGTTGCAGATTATCTTACCTTTGGGTTTACTTGTGCGTTATCAGCTGATTTATCTCTTGTTTGTTATCAGTATTACTCGGTACTAGTCAGTCACACACACAGCCTAAACAGGTTGCTCCAACTATGATATTGTAGTTTTTTTTTTTTTCCTTTGTCCTTCGGTTTTCCCCCACCACCCTCTCATATCCTCCATTCCTCCTCAACTCCTCATCCGCTTGCCCTGTCCTTCCTTCTCTTCACTCATCTCAGCATCTCATCTCATCTTTCCTTCTCCTTCCACTCCTCAATCGTTCTTTCCTCCTTCCTCCAATCCTCTCTTGTTCTTTTCTCTGTTCTTTACTCTCTTGTTTTTTCCTCCTTCCTCCACTCCTCATCTGCTTTCCCTTTTCCTCCACTCCACTCTTCTCATCTTTCCTTCCTCCACCCCTTTCATTGTGTATCGTTCTTTCTACTTTCCTCTTGTTTCCTCTCTCTCTCTCTCTCTCTCTCTCTCTCTCTCTCTCTCCGCCCCTTTGATCTTCCACTCCTCTGCTTTTTTTTTCTTTCTTCCTCCATTCCTCATCTTTCCACCTTCCATTCTCTCATCTTTCTTCTCGTGCACCTCACTCATATTCCTTCTTCACCTCCTCCATTCTTTCTCCACTCCACTTATCTTGTACTCAGCTTTCCTCCTTCCCACACTTCTCTCATTTTTCCTTCTTCATTCTGCCCGTATGTCCTCCCTTCTGCTTTTCCACTCAGTGCCATCTTCCTCTGCTTTCCTCGCCTCGCTGCGTCATAGCTTTGCCACTTCTCCCAGTTCCCTTTCGTTTCTCCTGTTCTCTCTCTCTCTCTCTCTCTCTCTCAGTAATATATATTTAGGAAGTTTATTTTAGCTCCATAATTCTTGCCAGGCCTCACAAGTTCTCCAGGTGCTTATTCTTACAAGCACTGTGTATCTGCTTATGCGGGCTAGGTTAAAGCCACTTGTCTTATTAGAGCAAGCATACTGTATACTCACAAGTATACACTATCCACATGCTGATACACAACAAAGCTGTGATTCAGCATGGCTACTTTCTCTCTCTCTCTCTCTCTCTCTCAACACCCGCATAAATACACAGGCACATATGCCGCATGTGTGCAACATCCATAAAAATTCTTACAAATACAACATGCGCGTTTCATTAGCGGGAACGTGGTGATTCAAATAAAATGTTCTCCTGTAGGCTACGTAAGCACGTTTATTCAACACTAAAGTCAGATGTTTTATTCAGACGCTCGAAGGACTCCAAACTTATCATCATGTAAGTTGCTGACGCTTGTTTGCACAGTAGCCTACGTGGTTCAGGCTTGTGGGTATGCATGGGGAAGGCTAGTGGGTATACAGTATACTAATCTGTAGATAAACATTACCATACTCATGTACATGCATGATTTTTTTTTTTTTTTTTTTTTTTAAATATGCACCCATGGTTTTAGACGGTGTTTGATTATGAAGCACATTTGACAACCATGTTATTGCCCTTATACTCTGAAGTTCTCATAGTGGTCGTACTGCATGTGTACATGCACCTTTCAGCGAATAGGTATCACATTCATACTGGTAGGTATTAACATCCATGCATTCCACGTTAGCTTTGGCAAGCTTACCAAGTGACCGTGTTATTGTACTTTTATTTATTCATGCATTCATGTTTTCAAATATTCGTTCAGTAATACTGCAGTTTGTCTTTCGTGTAGGAACTCTGATGCTTTCATACGGTCTTACCCGTAACTTTTATAGATTTGTATATTCAGAGTCAATTTGTACAATAATTATCCAGTCATTTATGTATAAATAATCTTAGATAGTCATGCAGTAATACGGCTTGGCGTTTGTCCTGTGCTGTTCTGCTGCCAGGTTTTTTCCACCAGTCAGTCAGTACATTTTGGCTTTCATGAGGACTCCTTCAGGCCCTCATACCGCTCATTATTAGCTTCATGTAAAGGTACCGCGTTGATCTCTCTGACGTACTATTTTTTTTTTTTTTTTTTTTTTTAATACTGTCTACCTCCGCCCGATTGTATTCAACAGGGTGAGGGCCTCTAGTAGTGCAGGGGTGGATCAAGTCTGCATCAAACTCCTCGAGCTCGAAAAGTCTCCTTAAATATAAGCTGAATAAGACATCTGAAGATACGGTTATAAATTGCGACATCCTCCATCCTTTCAGTAAAGGGGTTAATATATTCTTTCATGCATTCATGTTTATTTGCCTTCAGGTGTCCAATCATTCACTGCCATGAAAACATTCTTTTAGTTTCAGACTTTATGCTTTCCTATCTTTCACTTATTCATTAATTTACAGACATTATTTGTTTTCAGATATTCCTAGTAACGTATGCATTCGTGCATACACATTCTGGGATTCGTACATACACATTCAGCCATTCATGCATAGACATTCAGCCATTGGTGCGTAAACATTCATGCATTGGTGCAGACATTCAGCCATTCGTGCATACACATTCAACCATTCGTGCATAGACATTCGGACATTGGTGCGTAAACATTCATGCATTTGTGCATAGACATTCATCTAGTCGTGCATACACATTAAACACTTCGTGCATAGACATTCAGCCATTCGTGCATAAACATTCATTCGTGCATACACATTGAGCCGTTCGTGCATAAATTCAGCCATTCGTGCATACATTCGACCATTCGTGCATACATTCAGCCATTCTTGCATTCGCGCATGGACATTGTCATTCGTGCATACACATTCAACCATTTGTGCATACACATTTAGGCTTTCACGAATGGGTATACGTGCATACACCTTCAACCATTCGTGCATACGCATTCAGCCATTTGTGCATACTCGTTCATGCATTCGTGCAGACATTCATGGATTCGTGTAGTCAGGCATTCGTAATTCACGGGGTCGGTCAGGATTACGTGATGGTTGTGATCATCAGCATTTTACCCTCCCGGAAGAGAGCGAGAGCTCATGTACGGTAGTCCGATCTAAGGGCAAAGCCTTGACCTTCACACCCGCACACACCCATCCTCTTGCTCAAAGAGGACAGTGACCACCCACCTCGTCAATGAAACTTTCCCCATCCCGAGCATTGCGCGAACCCCTGTCTTTTCAGATGCTAGACGAGAACTTTATCACTAAGCCGGCGAGCGGTGTGGACATTTATGTAAAGACATTCATGCTTTCGTGCATAGAAATGAGTTCGTGCAAACATTCATGCATTCGTGCGTACTTATTCAGGCATTCTTGCATACACATTCAGGCATTCTTGCATATACAATCAGGCATTCGTGCATGCGCATTTAGGCATTCGTGCATGCGCATTCAGGCATTCGTGCAGACGCATTCAGGAAGTCGTTAATTCAGACATTCATTCATATTCAGGCACTCGTGCATTTTCATTGAGGGTTTCGTGCATTTAATGTAATTTATTCGTGCATTCACTCATTCATTCATTGCCAGGCATTGATGCAGTCACTTTCAAGCTGCTGTACATTAACTTCCGGGGATTCAGACTCAAAAGCATACTATAGCTCACATAGTCGTACATTGCATTGTCATGTACATATATCCACAACGGGCACACTTTTACCCACTCGCGCATCCTACACCGTACCTGTATACAGTATGTATACACACAAGCAAACTTTTACCCACATACATAGGGGTTCTACAGTATGTATACACACAAGCAAACTTTTACCCACATACCGTACAAAGGGGTTCTTCACACACACACACACACACACACACACACACACACACACACACACACACACACACACATGTATATATATATATATATATATATATATATATATATATATATATATATATATATATACATACACACACACACACACACACACACAATACAGTGTGGACACTAGGCATACAATGAAGCAGCAGGCACGGACGGAAGCACATAGGCCACGCATAAGCAAGCAAGCAGATACAGGCATACCGGAAGAGCTAAACTGTTCTGAGAACCAAGTGTGCTTGTGGACTGTATTGATCACTGCCACGTTCTTATGGCTTCCCTTTCTCACTCGCGCACGGATACACATACCAGGGAGCACAGGCTCCTTCCGTACCAATAATTTCATGTAGCCTACCTATCACTTAGTAACGCGCAAGCTTCAGACAATCGACCACACGCACATGAAATCGCTTGTACAACGCAAATGTGAATATAGGTAGTTAGGGACATTAGTATACTACGGTACCGTTACTCATTGCCCTTTGCATAACTAACCTAAGCTAATATACAGTACGTACCGGTATGATTTGTTTTCTTTCGTCAAAAAGGAAAGTACGGTAACTGACATGCCTTCTGTGTAGTAGATTCATTGAAATTTTTTTTATGAACCTGTCTCCCTGTCTGTACTCATAAGTAGTATAGGCTATTAAAAAATACATACGGTATACTCGCAGTCATTTAGCCTATATAGAAATACAAGCAGCTTACAGGGGTCAGTAGTAACATAAGTTTACATACACCACCAGGGTATGAAGCAGTTTACCTGTGTATCATGGACTGACAATTTACGCTCTTCTCGTTCTTTCTTTTTAAAGTGCAGAAGAAAAAAGTTTCGTTCTTGTAGGTAGCCATGTGTCTGTCGGTAATATGTTCCCAACTCAACCATACAGATGTATCTAACAGTTTATTATCAGTGTTATTTATTTTTGCCGGTATTTATTAGAACCAAGCAATTGTGGTTCATTCGGTTGTGAAGTTAGTTTGATCGACAGTGCTCTAAGTCTTGACTGGGACGGACATCTGGATTGGGAGCAGGTAGTATGCTCTTTTGTATGCTTGCACAGCCTACGGTATGTTCGCACCCAGTCGGTTCATACCGATGATTTAGCCTACCGGTGTATAGAATCTGAATCTTACAAACATGGGCTACCCACAGTAACACTTCGCCATGACATACACAACTCTGACACTCCGTCCAGCTTGGCACGAACTGTTTAGCATGAAGTAAAGTGAAGGCTTTCAATCTCTCTACCTGAGAGGCGAAGGACCGGTACTGTTGTGGACTTCATAGGACTGATGCAAACAAAAAATTAAAAATTAGAGCGGGAACGAGCAAGGTGTGTGCGTACGGGAGGATGGTTCATAAAAAGATGAGAGGTTCAGTATCAACTCATTCTTGGAGGTTTAGGACTGCTAGTGTTGTACAGCCAAGGACACTTGATCACGATTGTGTGTGAATTTGTATCATGATTAACAGCTACGTGCACATACTGTACAGCCTGAGGCAGGGCTATTCAAGTATATATTTTAGGAAAGTTTAGGAGTGGGGCCGGATTATGAAACTCATATTGATAGAAGGGCCATACATTTATTTTAGTTCCATTTTTCCTCTCTCTGAACACTTGTACAAAGAACGAAACGAAAAATTCGGATAATTTGCTTTTACGTTTTCCGCTAAGCACATAGAGAAAAAAAACGCAAAATTTTCCGTTTTATGTTTGTTTATTTGTATTCTTCCGAGTCTGTCAAAGGGCCAATGAAAAACGACTCAAGGACTGGATTTGGCCCGCGGACCGCCCGTTGAATAACCCTGACCTAGGGGGATCTCTTAAGCACATTTAACACTAGACATAGGCTACCTGTAATTTTTGGGCGTGTTCTGTACAGTGTACACACACACACACACACACACACACACACACACACACACACACACACACACACACACTGCAGTATTAACACCAGTTCAGCTTAGTCTGGTTTCGTGTGAGTGTTCTTCACATGCTGAACTTCTGTTAAGCTACAGTAACTTTATACTTCTTATAATATTGGGGAAGTACTGAGCAAAGGTTAATATCGTATTAAAGTTGAGGTTGAAGGTGTCTTTTACTTTATTAAAATTGTTTGCCATTGATCATAATAAAATCGGCCTCTATTACCCAGAATAATGTCCTTCACCGAATGTCGTTGGGAAAGCCTACTTGGAGGGTCATTTTAACATTCATTTATGGTAATTACATGTCGTCAGTGTAAGCTAAACGCCCTGCATTATGTCTGCTACCCTCGTTATAGAGCCGTTTTCTCCTTGCCGTTGGAGACGTTGTAGCAGCTTTCTCTTTACCGATTTATTCTGCATTAGGCATTGTTATTGTCTTGTGTGTTATTTGTCTTTGTATGTTAGACCTTGGCATTATCGTATGTTATTTGTATTTGTACCGTATATTAGACCTTGATATTTCTTGTTATTTGTATTTGTACCGTACCTTATATGGCATTATCTTTATGTTATTTGTGTTTGTACCGTATTAGACCTTGGCATTATCCTGTGTTATTTGTGTTTGTACCGAATTAGACCTTGCCATTATCTTGTGTTATTTGTATGTTGGACCTTGGGAGTATCTTCTTTTGTTTGTTTGTACCGTATATTTGACCTTGGCATTATCCTGTGTTATTTGTAATTTAATCATCGGCATAGTCTGAAGTTGGAGAGTATAGTCCAAACTATATTCTCGTTTCCGTAGACATATAGCACCTCGTTCGTATGGATTAATTTTGTTTACTACACCTTGGTATTAACTTATGTTTTTGTATTCCTCTAATATTAACATGGTTGCATCAGTAACACAGAAAGGGAGATTAAGGTACGCGGTAATATGCAGAATAAATTGCTGAGGAAGAGATGTCATGATATTATCTCTTCAGCCAACGAGAATACTGTCCCGGGTTGTGATGGAAAGGCTTAAAATATTATCTATACTGGGTGCCGGGGGGGGGGGGCGAGGATTACCTTGGGAAATGATAGATAAGTAATTTTTAAGTATGGTATATTAACATGGGTCCAAATCTCAGTCGTTATGGAGCTACAGGAATAAATATTCATTACGAGTGAAAATGATCTCTCTTATAATTCACCCATAAGATCATCAGGAACCGTAGCTCCGTAATGGCTGCGATTAGGACACATGTTGATATATCATATTTTGCCTAGAATTCCCCATCTATCACTTCCAAATGCCAAATGTTATGCCATGTCCTCCCGGGACACCCGGTATATTGTCTAGAGTACCGTAACAGAAATTAGACAGTGCACGGGTAGAAGTCTGTAGTGAACACGAGAAAACACTGGTAGCTCTGACGCTTTATGTTGAACTGGAAACCTGATTGAAAACTCGAACTCAAAACTAAAAAAAAAAAACTAGATAAACTGTAATGACAGTTAATTATGCGGAAAGGAAACTAGTAACAGTCTCACTTTTTATAGAGTTTGGAAACTCGAAATACTCGTATATGAAAGCTGGAAAATCAAAATATAAATTGACAGTGTTTAACAGTGTATGATTCCGTCTAGCGAATAATTTGAAACGGTAAAATAACCTTTATATTACAGTGACTACCGGTATTATTTTTACTGTTTCTAGCATTTAGACTGTTTCCGGTTCGTTCTGTTCAAGAGAGAATATTTACTTGAGGGTTTAGATACAGCCATAATTAATCCCCTTCACTACGAGGGGATCTCATAGTCTGATTAAGATGATTAGATAAGTAGACAAAATTATATTAGATTAAAATACGTCCTCAGGTTATAGTAGTAGTAGTAGTAGTAGTAGTAATAGTACTGTAGTAGTAGTAGTAGTAACCCAGGTTCATCTGAAAATGTGCGCTTTGTGGACAAAAGGCTGAAGCAGCCCCTCTCCTGCATTCCTCTTTTGGGAAGTATAGGGAGGAAGTTGAGAGACGTTTGTATAACCAGGTAGCACCACCGACCGATCATATCCACCGCACGAAGGCATCACTTGCCAGCACCCTGCGTCATAAGTGCTGAAGGAGTTAATTGTGAAAGTAAAGTAAGAGAATGTACGAGAATTACCAACAGGTTCAGGGCGCTTGGCGATCTAAAATTAGTGGATGGTTTATGTAGCAAAGCGTAATTGGGTTAAGTGAATTATTTAACGAAGCGAGTAATTAATTCATGGTCTAATTAAGAGAGGAGATAGGCACCACAGGTCATTAAGGATGAGGGAAGCAAACAAATACAGGCTGTCATTAAGCTTCCTCATTACGAAGTCGTGTTTTTATTCCTGCTGCTACCAGACAGTTTTGTTGTACTCAGGGACACTTCGTTCTGGAGGAGTTAGCTGTATCCTCCGCTAACGGCCTGGTTGTTAAAAGACCTTTTTTAAATTGAATAAAAACCGTCTGGAGGCACTGCAGCAAAAAATTAAGGGTTAAAAGGAAATAACAGAAATCAAGAATGAGCTTTTATGCATCATCATCATCAATATTATTATTATTATTATTATTATTATTGTTGTTGTTGCTGTTGTTGATGTTGTTGTTGTTGCTGTTGTTGATGTTGTTTCCTCTTGGTCTTGTTATTACCGGTATTATTAAAGATATGTTCAATGACAGTGTGGTTATTGTAGTTACCGGTATATCTAGATTTGTTCACGAGGTGCTAAATCCGGTTTATTGTTATTTCCTGTGTTGGTATTATTATTATTATTATTTCAGTAACTAGTACCGGTAATGTTGCTTTCATGGTGCGTTTTCTGGTACAAGATTTAATACTTTTGCACTGTGAAAATGTTGCTTTGTAGGATTTCCGGGTAAAGAAGAGATGCAAGCGAGCCTCCCTGTGGTGTGAATAATGTAGGCTATTTGCACCGCTGGCGGGGAGGTGAGAAGAAAGGATTTTGGAGAGAGTGGAGAATTAATGAGCACGAGAGAGAGAGAGAGAGAGAGTGTGTGTGTGTGTGTGTGTGTGTGTGTGCAAGGCCAGTAAGATTGGCCTTGTGAAGTTTGTGTGTGTGTGTGTGTGTGTGTGTGTGTGTGTGTGTGTGTGTGTGTGTGTGTGTGTGCACGTGCTGGGTGAAGCTGATAAAATGAAGCTAAGCCTATTTCTTTGCTTGCTGGCTGGCTCTACCCTAACTTAAGCCTGCTCCGTCTGAGGCCTCCTGGTGGCTCACTGGAGGGCTTCAGGCCTTAAATTGGTCTTAGCTTGGTTTCCAGAATGCGCTTCCTGGGCTTCACTTGTGTTAGTTTGTTAGATTTGTCTCGTTTTGTTTTATTTATTTATTCATTGTATTATTATCATTATTATTATTATTATTATTATTATTATTGTGATTATGATTAATTCGTGTACCTGGGTCGCTGAGTACCCGCAGATTACATTAACCTTCATATAGCTGGGGCAGGTGTTATAATTTTCTTCCAACCAACGCAGGATTTTTTTTTTTTTCCTTCTTCTGCTGAGTGTGCTCATATCGTCACCATTATCCCTCTCGTGATAGGATCAATTCCAATACAGTATTGTGTTCCAGCTAACGGTGGACGATTATAATTACCTGAGTCCTTATAAGGTCCTGAGGGTAACAGTATCTTTGCGATAGGCCTGCTTTGGGTTTAAAAAGTATTGGAATGTGTCATTGGTTTTCTTTAATAGAAGTGTCACAAAGTTAATCCCAGGCCTAGCCGGGGTGGGAGCATTAATGTTACGAGTAGCGGTCCTCTCCTGTAGCCTACTCACTTGACTGGATAACGCAGGTCTTGCTGAATTTCAGGTGTAAGTGGCTTAGTTTTGAGTCTTAGAACTAATTTTTTATTTGAACTGCCGTACTGTAAAGCAGTGTTTTATGTAGTCTCAGTGTGTAGCGTAAACACATAAAGAACAAGTGTGAATCTCTTCACTGCGATTACATATATTATTCTGGCTACCGATCAGATTTTATTCGAAACTGGAGAGTTTTTGCAGTTGAGAGGTTAGTTAGCCAGAGCCATGCCGCCAGTGACCCCTTCACTACTTGGATGCTGCCCTGAACTGACGTGTCATGTGCCAGAGAAACCACTCGTGCTGGAGGCATTCGAAAAACCCACCAACCCCTTCAGTCAAAGAGCGTCTTTATTTCATTCAGGTAGCCTAATATCAAATGATTTATTTATTTATTTTTTTACCTCAATAGATATCCTTTCAGAGGTGATAATGTAATCGCTTCTTTACGATCAATTTTGTTTAAGCTAGGTTTGTACTTGCTACCTCCAGACATTATTTTTGAGCTTATAGTCTTGTACCGTGTATATTGACCTCTTCAGTACAGTGACATGTTTTTCTGTGAATGGCTACTCCCCCCCCCAAAAAAAAAAAAAAAAAAAATCAAAAATAATTCGGTAGAGAGGAGGCCTGCAGTCCTATTAGAATCAGGATCGAATCCTGGCTGGGCAGGGAACAGTTCAAGGATTTGAATGTCACAAAAAGCAGACTTTACTGATCTACCAGAAGACCCGCCGACATGTAAAAGTACCACCGCTAATACCAGTACACCAGTCCTGAATGAGACATTCTAGCATGTCTTCAGTATGGACGGTGGGTTTTAGTGCCGAAGTGGTGATATGTGGAGGTGTGAAGGAGGACTACTGGACCTTGGAATAGGCCCTGAAGCCTTTGCCCGGAGTCATACACAGTAAAAAAAGAAAAAATGCTTTGCCTCAACCAGTGCTGATGATTGTGGTACGTTGTTTAAATGATCTTAATGCTAACACTATAACATTATAGCGGTAGTAATGTCAGCACTTTCAGTTAGGTGTCGTATTTTTATTTTTTCAGTCTCCAGACGAGTTTATTCATATTATATATCAATCAATCAATCATTTCCTGTGGCACCCTCGGGGATGCATAGGGCCTCGATGAACTCACACCACCACATCCTATCTTGTGCTAACTCCTCAAGATCTCCCCAACACTCATCTCCAGCTTCCCGTCTCATTGTCCTCACCCACGTCTCTTTTGGCCTTCCTCTACCTCTCCTACCAAGTGCCACCCACCCTGGTGTACCTCGTACTATTCCCTGTCTCCTATACACATGTCCTAGCCACTTCCATCGTGAGAACCTAACATATTCATCGACCGGCTGCACTCCCGTTATTTCTCTAATTCTACTATTTGGTATCCTTTCCCACCATTTAACTCCTAATATTCTTCTAAGTGCTTTGTTTTCAAACACCAAGAATTTATTTTCCATAGTCACTGTGCTGTACCAAGACTCGTGTCCATAAATTAAGATACTCCTAACCATTACCTTATAAAGTTTGATTTTCGTATGGACAGAAAAATTGTTATTATTCCAAATATTTTTAAGCATTCCCATTGCCTGATTAGCCTTCTTTAACCTTTCCTCGAATTCAAAGTTCAAAGAACCATCCTTGGCTAAATAAGTACCTAAATATTTAAACCTATCAACTTGCTTTACAACCATACCTCCAATTACACATTCCTGCGCATTTTCCATATTCATATTGATTATTTCAGTTTTTCCACAATTAATAACCAAACCCACCTTGCGACCTTCATTCACCAAACAGTCCAACACTCTCTGCATCTCTTCTGGCCCATCACAAATCAAAACTATATCATCTGCATAATCTAAATCCAAAAGTTTCCTGTTCTCTCCCCAAAGTATACCTGCACCGGTTTCTGTTCCAACGCGTTTCATAATGTAATCAATGACCAATATAAATAGTAAAGGCGATAGAACACCACCTTGAATTACTCCGGACTTGACTTCAAACGAATCACTCAGACAACCATCAACCATCACTTTACAAAATGTTTCCTCATGCATGTTCATAATGACCCTCACAAACTCCTCTGGTATTCCATAATGTCTCATGATTTTCCCCATAGTCTCTCTCGAAACACTATCAAAAGCCTTTTCAAAATCAACAAAACAAAGACTTAACGGTACTCTCATTTCATTAACTTGCTGCATCAAATGCCTAACTATAAAGATCTGATCATTGCAACCACGTCCCTTTCTAAAACCAGCCTGTTCATCCCTCAGAATACCCTCAACCACCGGCTCCAACCTATTTAACAACACTCCACTGAAAACTTTCAAAGCTATCGGTGACAAAGAGATTCCCCTCCAATTACCACATTCACTCAGGTCTCCCTTCTTCGGAACTTTAACAATTACACCATTCTTCCAAACTGATGGTAGTAACCCCGTCACCCATATCTTATTGAATAGCTTGGTCAAGATCATTATTAATCTATCCCCCTCCACTTTAAACATTTCCGGAAATAAGCCATCCTCCCCTGGTGCCTTATTATTCTTTAACTGTTTTACTGCTTTCTCCACTTCTGTAAGCCTCAACCCTCCTGTTTCTATATTTAAATCTTCCTGAGCAGACGGTATATCCTCTTCTGGTGGTATTGGTCTATTAAGAACTGTCTCAAAATGCTCTTTCCATCTATTTTTAATATCTCCATCTTTGGTCAATAAATTTCCTTCCCTGTCTCTAACTGGTATTTCCTTGCGTTTACCTGCATTACCACTCAGTTCTCTGATCGATTCATATGCTATTCTTTGACTCTGTCCATCATTTTTGTTTATTAAGATTTCAGTCTCTGCAACCTTTTCATCCACACATCTTCTTTTATCTCTCCTAGCTAACCTTCTTACTTCTGAATTCAAACTCCAGTACGCAGCTCTTGCTAATTCAATCTCTCGTTCATCAACGCATTGCATCTCACTCCTCAATTTAGCCTCACCTCTCTTTTTAATCATATCCCACGTTTCCTCTGATATCCATTTCTTTCTCCTGAATCTATATCTCCTTCCAATCGTACATTCAGCAGTCTCATGCAAAACTTTGTTCACATCCTCCCACATCTCATCTACACTTCTCTCCCCCTCTTCCAACGTTTGCAACACCAAAAACCTATTTCTGCATTCTAATCTGAATTCCTCCTTTTCTTCTCCTTCCCTTCTAAGCTTAACAATATCGTATCTACCAACACCAGATTTTTCCTTCTTCTGATTTTTAAGTTTAAACCTTATTTTTGCAATGCTGAGTTGATGGTCACTACCAATATCCGCTCCCCTTTTAACATGAACATCTAGCAGAGAACTTCTATGCCTCCTTTTTTTTTTTTTTTTTTTTTTTTTTTTTTTAACGTAGTCGTACAGCCGTTATTAACCCATTCACAACTTGGCGGATCTCTAAACTTGAAATAATTTGGTAGTACGGTATGAAGACCACAGACGGACATAATGAAGGAATTAGTGGTTAGATTAGTATCAGTAGTAAGGTTCATGGTGGCAACGGTGAGCTGTAGCGGTAGCAGTAATAAGATTAGTATCACTAGTAAGGTTCATGTTGGCAACGGTGAGATGTAGCGGTAGCAGTAATAAGGATAGCGGTAACAGTGGCCACGTGGGAGACAGGTGATGAATTGACAGTGGTGCGTTATCTCTTTGCTCCCAGATAACTGATAACCGGGCCATTACTCTGACACCACCTCTTATCTCACCTCTAAAAAATCGAGGCACCTTTTGGAAATGGAGTAATTTGCTTTACAACTGTCTTATATTACACATTGCGATGAAACCAGATCACCCAGTTTCTCCCAATACTTTGCGATATGTTGAGTTGGAGGCAAAGTTACCGTAATCCACAGCATTTTAGGGCAATTACGTAGACTACGGTACACCCTTGTGGCTTCACGTTGTCGACAAATCTCCACCCGCCTTTTAGGAGACCTGATCATGTTCGTTGCACATGACCATCATCCCGGTTGGCGATTCAGACCGCTAGACCACGAGGCATCTTTTCACAGTCGCTAGTTTGGTAACAGTGTCTTTAGTGACATTCGTGTTCTGGTTTTACCGTCATTATTATTTGCCCGTAATTGATTTTTTTTTTATTTTTATTAAGTGTGCAGTATACCCCAAAACGTTGCAAACTGGAACTCCTTCGAAGTCGGTGGATCATTAGCCTATTTGATTTTTACCTCAGTGCAAGGCTACTTAAACACTTCAGAATCCGATTCGCCTCGTGTCACGGGCTGCCACGTCCAGCTGCCTCACTGTTTTTAGTTGTTCCCCCGGCACGTTTTCCAACCGAAGGAGGATTTTTGGCTGTTCTCGCGGGCGGTTCTGCTCGGGCAAGCGTGGTGGCTCCCTCTCTTTAAAAAGTTGGACTGATTCTTTTGTTGTACTGTAATAATTGTTATACATGGGAATCTTTGTAATGGCTGTGGTTGTGCGGGAGGGAAGGTGAAAGTTGGTGGTGGTGGAGGTGTTGATAGCGGTGGTGATGGAGAAAATTAAGATAGCTGTGTCGCGTCTGATAATTATAGGTTGATGGGAAAATAAGCAACAGTTAAGAAAGTGTATGATGCTAATTATTGGTCATAATGATGGTTGTGAGTAAACTGTTAACCTTATGATGTAGCCTAATGGTTGTGACGATCAGTTTGAGATGGAGTTGCTTTACAATGGAAGTTATAATTGCGATTATTTTTACATTATTCTGCCCGCGGTGTGTATTACAGTAAGGTGGCATTAAGAAAATATCTTAACAAAAATAGAAAGCCCTTCAAACATTTTTTCTTACCTGAGCCTTGCCAAATTTGCACAAAAGAAACAACCTGCTCGTGGTCGGAACAGTTCTAGTATTTTGTTCCTGCTAACGTTAGATGATTTTATTCAGCTGAATATGAGCCATAAAAACGTAAGAGTTAATAATGCCATCATGTACTCATTGGTGATTCAGCTGTTGTGTTCATTCCATCGAACGCCAGACGATTTAATTCGCCTTAGTACTTCGTACATACCTTAGTTAATGACCACAGTCATAGATTTTCATTTTTTTTTTTTTTAAGTACTTCAGTTGCGAATACTGTAACCATAGACGTGATACACCTACTGTACCTCAGTTTGTATTATGTGAGTTCGGACAGCCATAACAACCCTTCAGGTGTGTAAGAGTTCATTCATAACATTATACCGTCCTGTAAATTTCATTGAGATGAACAGACCTGCCTGTTTTCATTTTTTCAACAAGAACAACAACAAAAACAGCAGCAGAACAACCTCTTCCAGTTGATACCAGTTTTACAGTTATAATTGTTGCTTATTGTGTTTATAAGCTACTGCTTAGCACGTTGTAAACTGAAGTTCATTCACCTTGCCTTAAGATATTTTCGTCCTTTTGCAGCATATTTCCCGTCGGTCAGTGGCACATGAAGACAGTGCCTTACCACGACACAACAATATTTTCCATAGCACTTCAGTATGAAGAGATAGCAATTTTAGGCTAATGTAAAGCAGACAAAGCAGAAGCCTGCTATTACACTTTATCATTCTAGATGGAGTTCACAGGATGACCGAACCTTTTTCACTGGGGGAACGATAGGTCCATCAAATCTTTTCCCATGCTGACCAAGAATGAATTGAGATGACTTTAGTTCAGTGAGAGCAATGTAAATGAAGGTATTAGGTATTGTAGCCAGTTAGGTGTGTGTGTGTGTGTGTGTGTGTGTGTGTGTGTGTGTTGGTGAGGAGGGATATGATCCGACAGTGAGTCGTATTGTAGGTATCTTAGGAGACTGGTAGCCAGCACTTTATACTCTTGTATGCCACTTTTTACTCTTGTGAGTGAGATGAGCCAAACCGTGTGCGTACTATAACATAGAAGAGAATGAAGGTAATCCTGAAGCGGACACGGCAAGCTCTGAGTCACTGCGGCTCCATCGTTGCTATCATGTCTTGCTTGTATGGCCATCGTTACAAGGTATTATTAGAAAGCTGTATATATGACTGCACTTCTAAAACTACTTCCCTCATCAGAAAGCAGGAGAAACCAGACTATATAGTAATTTCTTCTGTACTGAGGTGTGATTATGCCCTTCAGTCTTGTGACGTATTCTTTGGTATTTTATTGCTATTTGTAAACAGATTGATTCGGCTTGGGAAGAGTTAGTAGATGTAGCCATGTTGAACTCGTTCACAAAGAGAGGACTTTCGTAAACTGAATACAATCGGCTGAAAGTAACAAAAATAAAAGGATAAATAACGTCTCTAGATTGAAGGAGAACAAATTACTTCCCTCGCCAGAAAGCAACATAAACCAAACTCTGAATTCCTTTTATTGGGGGGAGTAATTAAGCCTGGGTGTGTCATTTGGCGTGATGAGGTTCCCGGAGTGAGGGAAGGGTGAGCTGGGGAGGGGGGTCGTGGGAACGCAGGTATGATTGGTGAGGTAGCGGTGTGGTGTGTTATGGGAATGGTGAGAGCAGAGAAAGGGTGAAGGAGTCCGAGACTGGTGTGCTAGAGTGCCTGGTAATCCATTCAGTACCGTACGGTGCTTGTCAAGTACGGCTGCACCTGACTTCTGCTCCATTGATTACTGGATTCAGAAGTTTCTTTGCCACAGCAAGGCATTGCTCCTTTAAAGAACCAGTACGATGATGTTCCATTTACTTTATTCTTACTCCTACCAGACTGTTTTATTCAACATGAGAGACATAGTGCACGGGTTAAGTGAGGATAACCCACTTCCCAAACTTTTTAACATGACACCTCTTTGGGTTTTCTCGAGATTTCCACGTCGCCTTAATAATATTTTGTTAGTTCATATACCGGTATTATACATTTAGATATTGTTGAGGTTCAGTTGTTTGGGAAATAATTTAATCTTTAATGAAGAAACCATAAGATGTATCATGACACAAAGACCGGGCGCTGGCACATCACTAGCTGGCGACAGGAAAAATCCACAAAAAAAAAAAAAAAAAAAAAAAAAAAAAAAAAAAAAAAATGAATGGGGAGAAAACCAGAAAAAAAAAAAAATCACGTGAACCGTGAAATTATCAGAACATAGGCCTACCTGAGAGTGGGGGAAGATTTGTAGATGGTGACGTTGTGGGGGACGAGCGGTGAATTGTTGACGAGCAGTGAGTTGGTATCAGTGACGTGTTACGTGTGTACAAGATGCGTGACGAGAGAATGGTGTGCAGAAAACGGGTAGTGATGACAGCTACATTTTTTTTTTTCTTGGATGGATGGATGGCAAGTTTTATTAGAAGATAATTCTCTTGAATGATATAGACGTGGAATCTCATCTTCCTTTTTTTCTGCTCAAAGCTTCACATCTTCCTTGTGGGAAAAAAAAAGAAGAAAAAAAAAAAAAGAGCCTTCGCAAGGGGATGCGCCCCCCAAGTTTGGGAACCTATTTAATTCCTTTGATTCGAAAGTCTCTCCTTAGGAATATAAAATCCTTTGAAACTGGCAAGGATAGAATTTGAGTCATCGAAGTGAAGGGGCCTTGCCATGAAGGTGGATGGAATTTATCTAAGTGTTAGAGAAATAGGCCTGTGGGAGCTACGGGGTGACAAGAATAAACTGAGGATAAGTACTGATATGCATACCTGTTGCATGTGTGAAAATACACATGGCAAAGAATGTGCCCCCTTTTTAACAAGGCATTTAACGGAGAGATCTCTGAACTGTCGGCATGCATTCCTCCACCTCTACGACGGGCGCGTAGCATCCGTCTAGCAGCAAACTCTCATCCCTTTCCTGTACAACTCTCTAGTGCAAGAGTTAACCGTTACTCCCAGTCCTTCATTTATGCAACAGGTCAACTCTGGAATTGTCTCCCTCTGTCTGTATTTCCTGCTTCCTATGATCTTGTCTTTCAAACTCAGTGTGTCCAGGCATCTCGAAATGATCAGGGCAGGGATGCCGATCTTGAATTTGGCTCTCTCTTGTATTTTGTTTTTCTCTTGGAAGGAGCAGTTTTGCTGGCTCGTGGCCCTTGGTTCCTTCTTCCTCACATAAAAAAAAAAAAAAAAGACATGCAGCACATTGTTATGTGAACCGTTTGGCCCATGAGGTGAAGCCGAGAATTTTAGTGACTAGAATGATGAGTGAATAAATGTCCCATTTTACCGAGTACAATTGATATGTTTCCAGCTTTTGTGCTCTCCTGTTCCTAGCTATATCTGGAACCCATCCACTCTGTGTATGAGAGAGTAGGATGAATAGGCTGGTCGCTGCATTTCCCGTGGTAGACTAAGAAATTACGGTAAAACACACACACACACACACACACACACACACACACACACACACACACACACACACACACACACACACACACACAGCTTTCCATGCCTTTTTAATTGTTATGAAGTAGTGTGAAAATATAACTGAAAACATAAAATATTTAAACCATCATAACTGCCAGCAACTACTTATTGATATTTATAAATGTTCTTTATGTGTCATTTCTTTGTGTATCTGAGTACCGCTATACGTCTTCTGTAATTTTGTGCAGGATAAATGTTTTCATAGATATTTATATTTTATCTTCTTTATTGTACAGTACTTTTTTTTTTTTCTTGTTGAGGTGTACGTTGCGTGCGTGCGTGCTTGAATGGGTGAAGGTGATTTTATTTTCATTTTTCCGACTCTGGGCATAATCTTGACAGCCCGCTTCCTAAGGCTTAGTAATCATCTGACGTGCCAAATGCACTCACATATCACTACACTGGCTATAATACTCACCCTCCGTAATGGATAGATGATATGGATATTTCATTCAGGACTGATATGATAATATTTACGGGAGTGTTTTTATGACCTGTCGATAGGTCTTGTGCAAGATCAGTAAAACCTTTTCATTTTAACAAAACGAATTAAAGTGTTCCGTGACCCACCCTGGGATCGAATTCGTGTGTGTGTGTGTGTGTGTGTGTGTGTGTGTGTGTGTGTGTAAGGCACCTGTGACGGGACTTTCTGCCCTAAGCGACGACCGCACCTAATTGTCCGCAGGAGAGAGGCTTAGCGGTTGTGTGGGAGAACTCCTCTCTTGTGGGAACATCTTATACCTCTCCTTCTCTTCTTAATGCTTTTATTCACTGTTTTTCTTTAGCTGTTGTTCTTATTCCACTGAGGTGCTGTTGCCACTCTTCTATCCAGACGCTGTTGATAGTATTGTTCCCACTTTAAGCCTAAATGCTGTTGTTCATAATACTTATAAAGGTGATACTGTTCCGATTTTTAAGGCGTTATTGCGTTCCATTTTATTTTGCTAATGATTCATATTTTATTCATATACCAGTAATATTGTTTTTTATTCAGACGCCGTGGCTTTAATTCAGTATTTTGATGCTGTATTCTGATTTCATTGCACGGTAAAGTCCGTAAAAGAATATTGAAATATTATTCCTCTTCGTTTTGATAGCACAAGTATTTCTCTTAATGTTATTTGTATTCGGATGCCACTAGTCTTATGTTACTGTACGGTATTTGTTAATGATATTGCCTTTTTCATCATTAGTCTTCAGTGTGGTCTTGTTGACGTTATTTTTGTTGTGTACTCCCCTGCCTTTGCTGTATATTTAGTTTTTATTACCTTTTTTTTATTTAGTTTGTCCTTTTTGATATAATCGGTAAGCCATATCTCAACTGTTATATCGCTTTTATTGGCGATGACAATCATATGCTAATAATTAGGTGCTTTTGTTGATTCCGATACCGTACTTTAGCTTTTTGATGAGACATTACACAATTATCACTTACGGTACTCTTTTGGGGTATTTGGTGTGTGTGTGTGTTTGAGAGAGAGAGAGAGAGAGAGAGAGAGAGAGAGAATTTGGATCCGTCCCACCCTATGTATTAAGGGGTGGGAAATGTGGTTTGGATGATAATTTTGTTATTCAGAGGTCAGTGCCTTTGTCCTGTTTTTAGGTTCAGTTGTTCTTCTGTTATTCTGTTTTATATTGTGTTCTGTTTTACCCAGTTGTTTTGATTTTGTCACCTTTCTTACTCAGTTTATCGTTGTATCGGGTTGCTGAGAGAGAGAGAGAGAGAGAGAGAGAGAGAGTCTGCAGTCATTTCACTCAGTACTTACGATATTTTGATGTATTCAGTATTTTACAGCCTACTAATTTGTCTATTTTTAAAAATCGTCTTACGATAAAAAGGAAAATGGTGGAATGACGTGTCAGCGGATAATAAAAATGAGAGTAATTGTTCCTTTGTTGTGGCTTTAACAAAGGATTTTTTTCCGGGAGAGGGGGAGGGGGAGTTGGAAGTGAACAGAAAACGGCCAGAGAACTTTAGAGAATGGGTCGGCTGGGAAATATGACGCAATCATCTTTTCAGTTCAATGTCGCAGTTGTTATTCTTGCCACATCCAGACAACTGTATTCAGCTTTAAGGAGACTTGTGATGAAAGGATTAATAGCAGCAGTTTGTAATATATTCACTAGTTAGCCTTTCTCCTTTACTAGTTTTACAAAATCATCTCATTGTTACGTGTAGGGGAGAACCACCAGACCCAGTACAAGAATTAGGGAAATTCTAAGATATAAGCTGAGAATAATACCAAACAGAATGGCGATTTCATATGGCAGTGGTGAAAACCCTGTAATGCTGCGAGAAGCAAAAATTAAATTATTTCCAGAATATATTGCCAGCACGTCGAATGAGCACGCGGCTTTGTGGACATCTCATTGGATTGGCTCGTCAGTCGGCCAATAGGAAAACGCACAAGAGCGGGTCCGGGGTTTTCAGTGGCTAGATGGCCAGCCCGGGATGTGACGATTGGCAGTAACAATTTTTATGGCTTTTTTTTTTTTTTTTTTTTTTTTTTTTTTTTGTAGTGGGGCGATAATTTTGTAGATTTTTGCAATATAACGCAGCTTCAGAGAGAGAGAACAATACTGCCCTAGCATTTTCATTTACCAGATCCTTTTCATGTGGCTAGTTTTATTGATTTACAGAAGGTGATTTGCCGTGTTGGGAAAAAGTCCTGAATGCAGGATGAAGGGCGTTGTACAGTCATTTCTCGCCGATTTCTCCTTGACAAATTTCGTAAAGTTCTTTCCGTATCGATTTATTTTGCATATTACACCTTAATAAACTGAAGCATTATAGTGATGAAAATTGGCAGGATTCATAAGACAGAGAGGACAGTATTAAAGTGAGGTTTGCAGAATTAATTAATGAGATTATCTGGCCGAAGGAGTTTTGGCATTTTCATTTGTTAGATGGTGAGCACTTTTACATCACCTTGAGAGAGAGAGAGAGAGAGAGAGAGAGAGAGAGAGAGAGAGAGAATAGCTGGCATCGATCACAAAGTTATTGTAGGTCGGACCGTGAAAAAAAAAAATAATAATAATTAGGCTAGAGTGTATGGGCCTGTCTGGTATGCCTTTGGGAGTTATGGGGCTAGGCCTATAGTGGATTGTCCCCTTAGGCTACTTCGTCTTTCACACACACACACACACACACACACACACACACACACACACACACACACACACACACACTCTCTCTCTCTCTCTCTCTCTCTCTCTCTCTCTCTCTCTCTCTGAAGCACCTCTTGCACACATGTGCACTCAAGCACACACGCAAACGCACGGAACCTCACGCACAAGTGTTCTCATCCGCATATTTTCGCAGACATAAAACGTAGGGGATTATGTATGCGCGATATAATCATTGGCCGCATCCACGGTGTATATACTTAAACACTGTAATTTATGCTGTGTGTATGTTCGTGTATGATAAATTTACGCACCGTACACTCATTTCATCATATTTAGCCTTTCATAACGCCCGTACACAAATATACAAATGTACATCTTTGAAGCCACACACAGTTGCACACCCACATGATTTCCACACACTTCCTCACCCATATGATTATGACACGCACACGTCGATATGCACACACACATACACACACACAAAGCATACCCACACAGAGAGTGTATACGGCACACTGATTTTGACAAAACTCTCTCTCTCTCTCTCTCTCTCTCTCTCTCTCTCTCTCTCTCATCCTTGATGTAGCAGTGACATCATTTTGTCTTTAGTCTTACCGTAAGAACTTTGGCTCGCGGCCTTGTGTGGGGCTGTGTCCTTCTGTCTTTGTAGTGTATGTGTACTTACCATGTATGTATGTATGTATGTAAGGTTATTTGTATTGTTAATCAGGTGTACAGTATGTGTCAGTATGCCCTGTGTTGACAGAATGTGTGTGTGTGTGTGTGTGTGTGTGTGTGTACATGCATGTACATGCGTGCATACCTGCATGCGTCTGCCTGCCTACGTGTGCGTGCTTTCGTGTGCGTTTGTGTAGTGAAGTCACTGTTGGTACATGTGACAGTGTTACTGTGTTTGTGAATGTGTTAATGTAAGTAGCCTGTGAAGAGAGGAAGTTGTGGTCCCGCTAAAGTTGATCCATTCACAACTATGACATACTTTTCTCATCACTTCTTCATCAGACAGTTTTGTTTAACGAGGGAAGGATATTTAGTAGTGAGTAGTAATGAAGGCTATATCTGACTTTTCAATCGAACGATCTCTCATAGTCCTAGTTAAACCGCTTGAAGGTAGCAGAAATAAAAATGTCATGGGAGTGGTTAATGTTGTCATTGTGGTTCGGTTGATAACGAAACCCACAACCTACGGTGAAAATACCCCGGCCGATACCATCACACCAGATCCCAGTGAGTAATGTGGGAGTGGATGTGGCTGTTTTCAGTGGTAGACTATCTTTATCTCTCTCTACTTACCGTATAATATATATATATATATATATATATATATATATATATATATATATATATATATATATCATCATCATCATCCGGACCTCCTTTCCCACCCTAGGGCAGGGTGAGGAGTAGCAACTTCCAGACAGCCCAAGTTTGCCCGCTCCAATGGGCTACGCTTCCATTCACTCGTCATTCAAGCCCCCGGAATCTTGGCTCTATCTGATACGTCAAAAACTTGCACCACATTCACTGTTTAGTATCCGATAGAGTCAGTCCGAACGCTGTTACGTAAGTAAGGGGTGCCATTCTCTGATCATGCACTTCTCACATCATTCATCCAGCTAGCTCCTTCTCTTGTCAGTCCCCTAGCCTCACCGACTTCCATACCTCTCATCCTCACACACTCATCCGCCATATCCCTCCACCATCTCTTTAGACTATGTGTGTGATCCTGGTGGTATGTTTGAGTAGGTAGTGATATGTATGTAGCGACCTCCCCCCCCCTCTCTCTCTCTCTCTCTCACACACACACACACACACACACACACACACACACACACACACACACACACACACATAGCCACTGGCTCCTCTTAATTACAGGTGAGGTGCTCATTAACGGGAGGCGGTGAGGCGGAGGCGGAGGAGGTGAGGCGAGGAGAGGCATTCAGACTGAGGAGGTATTAATGTGGATTGTTGAGGCAGTAAGGTGGAGTGGTGAGGTAGTGAGGTAGAGTGGTGCGGCAGGGGAGATATCGAGGAGTGATGAGGCACAAAAGGTAGTGAGGTGAAGTGGTGACAGTAGTGGGGTGGAGTGGTGAGGCAGGGGAGATAGAGATATGAAGTGGTGAAGTAGGGGAAACAAGGTAGAGTGTTGTGGCAGGGGATGTAGTGAGATATAATGGTGAAGCTAAGATGGTACAGTACGGTTGTACAACAAAACCTTTATGAAGGGAAGTTAAACCGCTTTACTTCGAATGGTCTCTCTTCAGCAGAATGAAATCGCATGACAATAGAGAATATTGTAGGAGCGTTTGTTGGTCACGTACCAGCGTCTTACTGGCTTAAGTCAGTTTGCTTAAACTCAAAACAGCTGCAGTCGAAATTATTAATAGGCCTACCATATTTTCACCGTGACCAGACTAGTAACAAATTAGTCCATTGATCACGAGTCCTTTCAGACTCTTTCACATTGTCCGGCGTAATGAGACCAGTTCATGACATTTCAAGCAACTTTAGAACCATCCTTGCCCTTTACATCATTCCGCAACAATTTAGTTAGATGTGTTCCGGTTCATTCTGGCTTCTTAGTGCCCTTCACATTTTTTTTTTTTTTTTTTTTTTTTTTTGTGTCCGACTCTGGGCACAGGCTCAGGGCCTATTTCTTGGGGGCAGTTGCCTATCCCAAGGCCCAGTAGTCCTCCTACACCTCCACATGTCACCTCTTCGGCGCTAACACCCACCGTCCATATTTAATACATGCTAGGGCTGTCTCATACAGGACTGGTGTACTGGTATTAGCGGGGGTATTTTTACGACATGGCGGCGGGTCATCTGGTAGATCAGGAAAGTCTGTTTATTTTAGGAAATTCAAATCCTTAAACTGTTCCCTGCCCCAGCCTGGATTCGATCCTAGGTCCATTAGGACTGCAAGCCGCCTCCATTAGATTCATATCAGCCCAGTCATGTTTATAATTAAGTCAATTGAGGGTCATCCAGATCTTGAGCTAGGGTCATTCAGGTTCAGTTTGGCTTATACAGGTCATCTACAGAAGCCCTTGGAGCTGAGGACGGGGAGGAACCTACACGTGATTGCACTGTGTACCCTTGATGGAGCAAAGCATCTGATGTGTTCACCCATGTGCTAATACTCATATTTCCCTGCACCTCGCCATGGGGAAGGACCTTGGTCCGACCCTGGCGAGGACCTGTCTAATACAGGGGGGTGCCTGTTCCCTAGATGTATGTATTGCACTGTATCTGTAGGTGTACCCTACAGAAACAGTTATTTGCCTGTGGTCGACGGGTTTGTTCCACCAGACAGGCCGAGGATAAGCAACACCAGCAGCAATAGCAGGTCCTTCACGTGCAGTCAGGCTTAGTCGGGTCAGTTCGGGATTCATTAGTTACAGTTAGGTCCATTCAGGCCGTCCCACACAATCACAGCAACCCGATAACAACAACAAAGGAAGGTAACCGCGCGACGTTCGTACGGTGCTGTAGATACCCATCGTTTTGGAACACAGATGTGAAAGACGTCATCGTACTTAAGGGGTTAAGCCAGAGGTAATGATTAAACAACACAAACTGAGCAGTTAAGAGTTACAAGTATAATTGTGAAGTTTCATGGTGCAGTATAGGTAATTTGTGGATATTGAGTTACTAAAGTGAGTTATAGAAGCAATCAGAAAGCGATTAAGTTTATTGTAAGGCAAGGAAGACACTAGTGAGGTAGGATCGTTTTAAAATATCGCGAGTGAGGCTGGCAGGAAGATGAAAATGCCCATAACAGTTTGGTAATTACTTTACCGGTTAATAAAGTCCCGCAGGTTAATAATTAAAGTGGACAGCGCTACAATAAGTTAGGCGTAATGAGGCACTGATTTCCCGCCCAGCTCGTTACCTGCAGCTTCCGGGTGTTATCTGGGCGACGGCGGATCCTCCAATCACAACCACCGCCTGGGGCCTTGGTGAGTTCTCATTGGTCCGCCATGAAGCGTCCCCACACTCCCACAGGTCCCGTTAGTTTCCTAGGGTTCTTTAGTTGTGTTTGTGTGTGTGTGTGTGTGTGTGTGAGAGAGAGAGAGAGAGAGAGAGAGAGAGTACTTAATGCTCTATCTCGAATTACCGGTTTAAGTACGGTTAGGGTTATCAGTGTTGGACTTAATATTAGGCTACTGTTCATCATCATTGTCACCGTCACAGACAGCCAGCCTGTCTGTAAGACAGGCCTGTAACAGTTTTGTCTTTTTTTTTTTTCAACCCATATATATATATATATAAGCTTATTTTTATGGTCATGGTAACACATTAAAATATTCTCTTGGTCTACATAAGAGTTACTGCCTCATCTTTAATTGCTCTCATAGCTCTTAATTGCTTCTTCAAGGCCTGGGATTGTCACATTTATGCTGGGTTGCCTAGTGTTTAATTTTATTTGCCTGTAATTTCAGTTAATCATGTGCCGCACATTTGATTAAGCCTCAGGGTTGAGTGAATGACTAGAAGGACGTTATCCTTATTACTTATACAGTATTATCGTTTATGTTCTGTGTCGTGTCATTAAGTATTTTTTGATAATTGAAAAAAACATTAAAATTTATTTTTTGCAGAGGTTTGTGTTGTCACATTCTGGTTTTCGTTACCAGTATTACGTCATTATTATGTGCCTCGGTCATTGGGTTTGTAAAGGTGTTGGGTCGGAGAAGAGCATGTGCCAACCCGCCACTGTTCCAGTCCAAGAGGTTATATGGTTACTGGAGGCTTTTCATTGCACACTACCTGGGACGTACCGGTAGGATGGTTGAGGCTAAAGTGATCCGGACTACGGCAGTCCAACCTCAGGGCCTCCTACGCTCAGTTTAGCGAAATGAAGGATCTTTTTTTATTATTTTTATTTTTTCCCAGTAAGTTAATACCTGCGTGACTTATCAGCCGGTACCTCAACAAATCCTACCAAAGCTGATTTGCCCGGTAACTTTTAATTAACTTCCACGTACAAACTTTCCTTATTGGCTGGGCTTTTTCTCTAGCTGTTGTTTACTAGATGGAAAATTAAGTTTAATTTTGGATATCAAGTGTGTTATTTAACATGAAAGGAGGAGGAGGAAGTGGAAGAAAAATGAGGAGGTAGAAGAAAGAGAGGGAGAAGAAAGAAAAGTTAAATAAGAGATGGGAGTGGGAGGGGTGCGAGAGGGGGAGGGGATAGAAGGAGTTGAGGTGAAAGAGAGTAACAAAATGAAAGAAAAGGTAGAAAGAAGATGAAGGGAGTTGAGGAGAGACAGACAGAGAGAGGAGGAGATTGAGGAAAGGACTGGGAGGAGGAGGAGGGGGAATGAGGGAGGACTGTGGAGAATGATAGAACGGTGGAAATAGCGTGGGCAAAGCAGGGTAGGAAGTTGGAGGTGGAAAGTGTGTGGTGGAGTGAAGGAAGGCTGCAGATACAATAGTAATGGAGGCAGTGACGGAGAAAGTTGTATATTACTCCAGCATTAACTGTTTCCTCCACCTTTGGTTTCTCCAACTCTGACCCCTTTTTTCTCCACTCCCCCCCGTCTCTGTCTGTCTGTCTGTCTGTCTGTCTGTCTCTCTCTCTCTCTCTCTCTCTCTCTGTTATTATGTATGTGTACAGTATGTACATATATGAATGCATATAAAATGTATATAAATAATATATAATAAATTTACCTATATATATATATATATATATATATATATATATATATATATATATATATATATAAAATGCCAAGTAGTAAGTGTACAGCGACAGCCAGGTGTCCTTGAATGTGTGCGTGGAACCCCATTGCTGTTTCCTGGGCTGGAGGCGAGGTTACTCAGCCCTTTCTCCCAGTGATGGTGGTGGGGGTGAGGCGGTAATGCACGGGGAAGGGGGATGGAGTATACAAGTGGAAAGGGATAGAAATGGCTACGGCTGTAGAAAGCCGAGGTAGGAATGAAACTCCCAAACCCTAATTTCCACCTCAAACAAGGGGTGATGTAGGATCCAGAAGCAGATAGAGAAAAGTACAATGAAATACAGACAATTATTTACATAACGTTCAGGCCTTTACAGAGTTTCAGTGAGAGTAAAACAGAACTAAACACACACACACACGATTATCGTATTGTTATTTATAAATCGCGCGCACGCGTTTGTGTATGTGTGTGTGTGTGTGTGTGTTCGTTTGCCTGTATGTGTTTGTGCACAGGCATGTTTGCATGTGATAATATTTATGAGTAGCTATACTGTGTACAGGATATGTGGCTGTCATAAGTATCATAGTATTTTTTTTTTTTTTTTATGTGGGCTGTTAATGGTAGGACAAACAATTACCCTTTCGTTGGTACTGGTGCTTTTCTTTCACGTAACAGCACAAGATTGATCAGATGAGAGAAATCCTCGCTGTCAGAGGTTTCGAAAATCATGTGTCTTTCTGTCCTGCTGGTACACCTAGGGATGTAGTTAGGTGAACATTTTTTTTTTTTTTTTTTTTGTAGGTGTAGAGAAATCTTAGCACTCAGAGCTGAAGACTGTGATAGCGGCATGTGTGACAAGGTAATCTGTCTGTCCTTCACTTCTATCCCACACATTTTTTTTTTTTTTTTTTTTTTTTTTTTTTTTTTTTTTTATGCGAGGAAGAAGGAACCAAAGGTCATGAGCCCGCAGTAACAGTTCCCTCCAAGAGAAAAACAAAATACAATAGAGAGCCAAATTCAAGATCCGATCATTTTGAGATGCCTGGACACACTGCGTTTGAAAGACTGGAGATCATAGGCAGCAGGAAATACAGACAGAGGGAGACAGTTCCAGAGCTGACCTGTTGCATGAATGAAAGACTGGGAGTAACGGTTAACTCTTGCATTAGAGAGTTGGACAGAAAAGGGATGAGAGTTTGCTGCCAGACGGGTGCTACGCGCCCGTCGTAGAGGTGGAGGAATGCAAGCAGACAGTTCAGAGGAGCAGTGACCATTAAAGTAGCGATAGAAAAGAGATAAAGATGCAACAGTGCGGCGAAGAGACAGAGGTTGAAGGGAGTCACTAAGAGGAGGAGAGTTAATGAGACGAAAAGCCTTTGATTCCACCCTATTGAGAAGAGCTGTATGTGGGGAGCCTCCCCACACATGAGAGTTGTACTCCACACAGGGGCGGATAAAACCCCTGTATAGAGTCAACAATTGTGCAGGGGTAAAGAAAGAGCGGAGTCGGCTTAGCACACCCAATCTCTTGGAAGCAGATTTTACAAGAGATGTAATATGATCTTTCCAAGATAAGTCCCGAGTAAATGAAACCCCAAGCATGTTCAAGGATGATGCAGGATTAAGCTGAATATTATTAAACATTAGTGGGTATACCTGTGGAAGATTTTGTCGGGTTGATAGGTGTAAGAACTGAGTCTTAGAAGCATTAAAGACAACCATATTATTTTTACCCCAGTCAGAGATATGAGCCAAGTCAGACATTAGGTGTGCCATAGCCTCATCCCTTGTTTCTTGAAGTAACTGTTGAGATGGGCGTTGCGGGAACCGAATGGAAAGGTGAAGGGTGGAGTCATCAGCGTATGAGTGGATAGGGTTAGATGTACAGCTTAAAAGATCATTGATGAATAAAAGGAAGAGAGTTGGTGATAGGACAGAGCCCTGAGGAACACCACTGTTGATAGATCTAGGAGAAGAACGATGGCCGTCTACGACAGCAGCTATAGAACGACCAGAAAGGAAGCTAGCGATGAAGGTACAGATAGAAGGATAGAAACCGTAGGAGGGCAGTTTGGAAATTAAAGATTTATGCCAGACTCGATCGAAAGCCTTTGAGATGTCAAGTGCAATGGCAAAGCTTTCGCCAAAGTCCCGAAAGGAGGATGACCAGGAGTCTGAAAGGTAGGTGAGAAGATCGCCAGTGGAGCGTCCCTGACGGAACCCATACTGACGATCGGAAAGAAGGTTGTGATAGGAAAGATGCCTTAAAATTTTTATTAAGAATTGACTCGAAAACTTTTGAAATACAGGACGTTAAAGCAATTGGACGATAGTTGGAGGGTTGGGAGTGGTCACCCTTCTTTGGGACTGGCTGAATGAGAGCAAACTTCCAGCAAGAAGGAAAGGTACAAGTTGACAGACAAAGGCGAAAGAGTTTGCCTAGGCAGGGTGTAAGCACAGAAGCACAGTTTTTGAGAACAACAGGAGGGACCCCATCAGGCCCATATGCCTTGTTAGTACTGAGGCCAGTAATGGCAGAAAATACATCAACTGAAGAAATTTTAATGTCAGCCATGAGGAAGTCAGAAGGGGGAAGTGATGGAGGAACAGCACCGGAATCGTCTAAGGTGGAATTGGAGGAGAAAGTCTGTGCGAAGAGATCTGCTTTATCAGTAGAAGAAATAGCTACAGAACCATCAGAGTAGAAAAGAGGAGGGAAGGATGATGAGGTAAAGTTGTTAGAAAGATTTTTGGCAAGGTGCCAGAAGGAGCGGGAAGAATTCGAGTTGGAGAGTTGAGAGCATTTAGTATGGATGAAATTATTTTTAGTAGAGCGAAGAACAGACTTAGCACGATTCCGGGCAGAAACGTAAAGATTATGTGATTCAGGGGTGGGTTGGCTCCGGTACCTTTTGTAGGCCTTCTCCTTGTTGCGGACAGCATTAGAACAAGCGTGATTAAACCAAGGCTTTCTTGCATTAGTCAAAGGATATGAGAAAGGAATGTATGCTTCCATGCCCGAGAGAATAACCTCCGTAATGCGCAAGGCACACTCAGATGGCTCACGGCCATGGAAGCAATAATTATTCCAGGGAAAATCAAAGAAGTACTGCCTGAGGGCCTCCCAGTCCGCAGCTCCAAAATGCCAGAGACGACGTTTCCCTGGAGGGTCCGCAGGCCGTACTGGAGCGATAGGACAGGTTAAGGTAATAAGGTTGTGATCGGAGGAGCCCAACGGAGAGAAAAGATTAACAGAGTAAGCAGAAGGATTAGTTGTGAGGAAGAGGTCAAGTATGTTGGAGCTCTCTCCAAGGCGGTCAGGGATACGGGTAGGGTGCTGTACAAGCTGCTCTAGGTCATTAAGGATAGAAAAGATGTAGGCTTGTTCACCAGGTGGATCCGTGAAAGGAGAGGAGAGCCAAAGGTGGTGGTGAACATTGAAATCTCCAAGAATGGAGATTTCAGAGAAAGGAGAAATGGACAGAATGTGTTCCATCGTAGACGTAAGATAGTCGAAGAATTTTTGATAGTCAGTAGAATTAGGGGATAAGTAAACAGCACAGATATATTTAGTCAGAGAATGACAGGAAAGCCGAAGCCAGAGAGTGGAGAATTCAGAAGAATCAAGTTCAGGAACACGAGAGCAAGATAAGTCGTTGCGTATGTATACACAACAGCCACCTTTGGCTTTGAAATGAGTATAGAGAAAGTAGGAGGATACAGAAAAGGGTTTGCTGTCAGTTGCCTCAGA
Source organism: Coenobita brevimanus (assembly GCF_032717465.1). Taxonomy (NCBI): domain Eukaryota; kingdom Metazoa; phylum Arthropoda; class Malacostraca; order Decapoda; family Coenobitidae; genus Coenobita; species Coenobita brevimanus. The sequence continues at coordinate 11,730,284 of NC_137050.1, read as the reverse complement.
CAGCTGAGTCTCCGTTAGAAAAAGAAGGTGAGGTTTAGAGGAGGAGAGGTGGTGCTCAACAGAGCGAAAGTTAGATGAAAGGCCGCGAATGTTGCAGAAATGAAGAAGAAGAGAGTCAGACTGTGGTTCCAGGCACCTCGAGTCGTCACCGGGAGAGGGGCAGATGGCGGGGGCATTTATGGTCCCCCCCCTGGGGACTCCGAGGCTAGGTGAATTGACGCCATTTTGGTAAATTTTGAATAGGAAGTGTAGTGTGTACTGTGCATGTAGTTTGGTGAAGATAGATAGAGAAATTTGTACTGGTGAGCATGCTGGCCTACTCTCTGTGTAACTGAGACACTGAAAAAGTTCAGCAAAGGGGGATGGTCAGGAACTAGTCCTGAGGGCTGATGAAACGGGAGCTCCAGCACTCCCTGTCATCAGCTTTCCATCCACCTCGGGAGTACTGCCCTGCTCGACTGGTGCTACAGTCTACTCCTCTCAACACTCAGCCCGATGGCATGTTTAATGCTAGTTGTCTTCAAAGTATTTAATTCAGTTTAATGGTAGATTTCCGAACCAAAGGAAGGCAACATAGCCTTCATTATATACTTCTACTAGGGGGCTGTCTTATGCCCCTGTTTACTCGCTACCACTACTTATGAATCGGACAGTCCAAGCTTGTGTTTATTTAGTAATGACGGAGGATATTAGTTCTAGAACGGTGACATCACAGTTGTGTGCCACTACATGTTCCAGTGTTCTTGGGCCTTAAGGAACAGACTGTCTAGTTTGTGCCCACCCCTGGAAACATAAGAAAAGGGGAAGAGGCAGGCGGGAAAGGTGTAAGAGAAGAGGCAATGTTGAAAGGGAGGTCGAATGGGAGATGCTCTCTTTTTTCAGTCTTGCCATCTGCAGTTGATATATTAAAGCTGAAGGAGAAACCTGTCGTACTGGAGAGGTTAATGATAAAAAAAAAAAAAAAAAAAAGAGTTTCTAGCCTCTTTCACTAAGAGGTGTTTTTTCTGAGGTGAATAAAATCGCCTAATATTAATAGTAGAATAGGAAATACGTCATCGAATTGAAGGGATTAAAATTGCAAATGGTCATACAAGATCCGGGAGAAGGAATTTGAGGGGTGTAAGGCTGTTGGTTGAGGAGAAGAGAGGGAGGGTTGTGAAGGTGGTGGCATATAGGTTGTAAATGTGGGAGTTGGGAAGATTAGGAAAAAATGTGAAAAGAGCTGAGGTAGTTTCTGTCTGTCTGTCTGTCTGTCTGTCTCTCTCTCTCTCTCTCTCTCTCTCTCCCTCTCTCTAAGGCTATCTGTGTATTAATATTTATTCATGTATGTATGTGTAAACGTATCCATGTAGTCTCCTTCCTGCCCTACTTTCTATCTCTCAGCCGATGTATCTGTCTCTGCAGTGTGTTTTCTCTTCCCATTTTTATTTCATATATCAGTTCTCCCTTTCCACATTATATCAGTCTGTTTGTTTATGCTTTAGTTTTCCCTCCTTACTTTCCACCAGTCTGTGCAGTCTGTTTTTCCTCCACTTTCTCGTCCCTTTCTACCCGCTCTTTCTCAGCCATGGCGGTAATGGTACTTTGGCGTCGTCATTACGTGTGTGTGTGTGTGTGTGTGTGTGTGTGTGTGTGTGTGTGTGTGTGTGTGTGGCAAGAGAAAGCAGGGGTCAGGTCGAGTCTTTCTAGGATTTATGGGAACTAGTCTTCTTTAACAGTAAGCCCGCACGTCCGCATTTATGCATACGTCCGCATTTATGCATGCATACACATGCATTCACATAAACGTGAATAATATGCATATTTCTACAGTATGCATACGTATATAAAGGCTTAGCCTACATACCAAAAATACACACTCCGTGTAGATACTTGCATACAACACACTTATACATAAATACGGACGTCCATGTGTATATAATACGGTATACACTGAAACAGTTTAAATGCAGTGAAGCAAGATTCACGCACAAAGTCAGTACGGTACTCACATAGAAACTACATACAGTATCTTACACACACACACACACACACACACACACACACACACACACACACACACACACACACAAGGACTCTCAAAGATGGGTTAAGAAGTTTTATTTTTATCAGAAATAATCTCCACGACTCATCAGATAAGCTGTTGAGTTGTTGCCACTTGGAAACTAGTGCATGATTTTCTCTCTCTCTCTCTCTCTCTCTCTCTCTCTCTCTCTCTCTCTCTCATTTTGAAGCAGCAGCTGAGGACTTGTGCACTGTAGAGTGTAGACACTTAAGGCAAAAAATTTTTCCGCACCCCCCCCCTGTGTGTGTGTGTGTGTATATATGTATATATTATCATCAGCCGTTTGAGTATCTACTGCAGGACCGGCCCATCCCGACCGAAGTGGGGACGATACAGCCAATGTATCTCTACCAAGTGGCTTAGGCTGTTTGGTAGAGATTGTATGTAGGGTGAGAAGTGCTTGTAAGTGTAATTGTAGTGTTTGAGTGGCTTTGGATGTGTGTGTAGTCTGTGAACCAAGTGTAGTCGGCCCGCGCAAGCCGACTGGGTGCAAGCATACTTTATAGTATGCGACACTGGTTCAACCACAGCACCCCTTGTGTCCGCCAGTGCAGTACGTGGCTGGGTGAACACTCCCAAAGTTTATTACCCTGGCGGGACGCGAACCCTGGTTCACCCGTGTACGAAACGCACTCTACCACTGTACCACAGGTGCTCATATATATATAATTATATATATATATATATATATATATATATATATATATATATATATATATATATAATTATATATATATATCGTACCTTTAATAATTTTTAGTTTTACATTTCACACCTCTCTTCCAAGATAAAATAATTAGCCAACATTTATGCTGTGGTCTTTGTTCCCTTGATTTTGACAGTGAAAAGAGCCACACGCAGTTCCCAATTAATATTTTTCCATGCCTCACTTCCGCTGAACATTTTCCGCTCTCATTTTCCCGCTCTCTTAATTCTTTCTTCCCGCTCTTAACAAAACAAATTTCCGGTCCTTTATGCAGAGAAACTAAACTGGAATATTTTTATTTATTTTCATGTTTCGGGGTCAGTGTGGGGTTTTTGATGGCTCAGCTTGGTGAAACTTAATAACCATGATACAGATGTAATTGGAGCGAAAGGTGACGTCTGGCAGTGGTTTGTTTTGGTGAGTCAGCTGACGAGGGTTTCTTCACCCCGGGGCGACAGGAGAGAGAGAGAGAGAGAGAGAGAGAGAGAGAGAGAGAGAGAGAGAGAGAGAGAGAGAGAGATCGGCATCAGCCTTCAGAGAATTACATACTAAGGTGTTAGAATTTGTGGTCAGATTAGACGGAGTTGCTTAATAGCAAATGTACAGTAGTTTAGACGAGAGACAAAGGAATTACGATTATTCTTTGATGGGGATAGATCATGTTTTTTGCCTGACTTTTATTATTAGCATGTTTTTACTGAGCCTAGTTTGTGTGTGTGTGTATGTGTATGTGTGTGTGTGTGTGTGTGTGTGTGTGTGTGTGTTTTAGTATAGGTATAGAGAGAATACATGTCAGAGTTTATGGGTAGAACGTGGGTGAAACCTTCAGTGTGCATGAGGTAAAAGAATAAGTAAGTAAGAGTAGGAACAGAAAATGTCGTGATATAAGCTGAGTGAGAAAATGAGCCTGCAGTGTGAGACGACCTGTTTATTGTTAGTAAAGATAGCGATACGACATTGTGAAACGGGAGTGAGAGAAAGTGAGACAGAGGAGTGACTGAAGAGGATGGAGTGAGAAGGATGGGCGTGAGGAAGCCAAGAAAGGTAGTCGAGAGAGAGAGAGAGAGAGAGAGAAAGGCAAATATGAGAAAGTTAGTCTTTGAGATTTTTGTGTTTGTTAGAGAAGAGTGCAAGTTAAAAGTGGGCGTGGGGGAAGAGTGTCAGGCTAAGTTTGAAGTTTCTGTGAGTGAGAAAATGTGAAAGAACGAGTTAAAGAATGAGTTGGCGAAAGAGTGTGAAAGAGAAAATAACTACGAAAATTTGAGATTAGAGAGAAAATTGAGTTGGCTTGAGCGTGAGATGGTGAGAGGGAGACATTGTGGCAGAGAAAAGGTGAGTGTGAGGTAATGTGAGACTGTGTGTGTGTGTGTGTGTGTGTGTGTGAAATAGTGTAATATATTGCATGGGTGAGATATCATAAGAAAGTGATTGAAACAAGGTAACAGACAAACATTAATCAGTTCACACACAGAGAGAAACAGACAGAAAGGAAGAAAAATATATTGTATAGACAGGCAGAGAGACAGACAGACAGATAGAGGTAAATAGATAGAAAGATAAAGTGAAGGTGAAAGACAGAGAGATTGAGAAAGGTTTACGTGAGGAAGCCAACAAGAGCACCCAAGCAGCAACATGTACGTGAGAGAGAGAGAGAGAGAGAGAGAGAGAGACTGCGGGGGTTAATGTGTATGGAAGTGTGAAAGTGAGCGGGCGGGAATGTAGATGCGTGAGCAACTGTGTGAACGAGTTTTTGTGTACGAAGTTTGTGGGAGTAAGATCAGAGAGGGAGAGAGAGACAAGGATGTGAAAAAGTTGGAGAATGCGAAGGCGATAGGTGATGATGAGGCATGTGAAAAATTGTATAACTGTGTGTGTGTGTGTGTGTGAGAGAGAGAGAGAGAGAGAGAGAGAGAGATTGTGAATGGGTTGTGGTTGTGTGGGAGACTGAAAGTGGTTTTGTGTGTGTGGGAGAAAGTGATTGAGTGTGAATGATACTGAATGAGTGGGAACAAGTGCATGGATTGTGTGTGAGCCGGTTTTTGACGTGAGAGAGAGAGAGAGAGAGAGAGAGAGAGAATTTTGACAGTAAGGCCGTCAGTGATGTAATCAAGTGAGGCAGGAGGTATGTTAGGACTGAATTAGGCAGGTTATCAGGCAGTGAGGTAGTTAGGTACGTACAGTATATATATATATATATATATATATATATATATAGTTAGGTACGTACAGTATATATATATATATATATATATATATATATATATATATATATAGTTAGTTAGTTAGTTAGGTACGTACAGTATGTATATATATATATATATATATATATATATATATATATATATATATATATATATATATATATATATATATATATATATATATATATATATATATATATATATATATAAACTGTACATACTATTTAGGTACACTACCATGGATTGGTCGGTAGTGAGGCAAATGGGCTGGAAGCGAAGTAGACAGGTAGGTTAGGTGGCAGGCAGGCAGACAGTGAGACAAGTGGACAGGCAGACTGGCAAGTTGACGTGATGACAGCGAGGTAGGCAAGCATTGAGTTAATCAGAGAACCTGTTAGGCAGAGAGGTAGGTATATAGCAAAGTATATGGCGAAGAAGGAAGACAAACAAATAGGAATCAGCGCCCAACGAGGTAGGAGAGACAGGCAGGCAGGAAGGCCGGCGAGAGTGAGTAAAAAGGAAGCTGGTTACGTCTGCAGGCAGGGAGATATGTAGGCAGCAAGGTGAGGCAAGAAGGAAATTGGCAGGCAGGGAATACGGGAAGAGGAGGCAGGTCGGTGCAGAGGAAGGCAAAGGACCAGGTAGAGGATGTAGTGTGTAATAGGGTGAGATGTGTTTATGGCAGGGTGAGATGTTTGTGTGGCAGAGTGGTGTGTGTGTGTGTGTGTGTGTGTGTGTGTGTGTGTGTGTGTGTGTGTGTGTGTGTGGTGTATGTGTGTGTGTGTGTCAGAATGGTGTGTGTATGAGGGAGGCAGGGTGGGGTGTGTGGAGGGCAGGATGGGATGTGCGTATGTGGCAGGGTGGGGTGTGTGGGGGGCAGGGTGATAGTATTGTTGTGTCTCGAGGAGGCAGAGGGTGTGTTGTATGAGGAAGGGGCAGGGACAGGGGTTTGAAAGGGAAAAACAAGGTGTGAGATAATGTGTAAAATGTTTTATGAGTAAGACTGTGGGAGGGATTGATGTTGTGAGGGAGTGTGAAGCCGAGATAAGGGTGTTGGGGTGAGGTAGAACGTATAGTTGTGGGGTGAGACTGCAGGGAGGGGTGTGGTGTCGGGTGAGATAGGGGGCAGGGGTGTGGTGACGGGTGAGGCAGAGGGGAGGGATATGGTACGGAAGTGAGGTAGGGGGAGGGGTGTGGTGCGGGGTGAGGTAGAGGGAAGGGATGTGGTGTGGGGTGAGGCAGGGGTGTGGGTGTGGTGTGGGGATGAGGCAGGGTTGGGGGGTGTGGTGTAGGGTGAGGTAGGGGGGAGGGGTGTGGTGTGGGGTGAGGAAAGTAGGGCGTGGCCGGTCAGTACAGTATTAGGTATGACATTTGACCCTCCACACCACTCCACTATCCGGATGAAAGAGAGAGAGAGGGTGGGGGGGAAGGGGGACAGGATAGAAGAGGGGAAGGAAGAGAGAAAGAGAGGGAGCGGGAGAAGAAAAGAGAGAAAAATGACAGGAGTGGGAGAAGAGGAAGAAAAGAAAGGGAGGGTGGAAAGAGGGAGAGAGAGAGGAAGGAAAAGGAAAGGGAGGGAGGGGGAAGAGAGAAAGAGGGGAGAGAAAGGAAAGAGAGGAAAAGTGTGGTGTGGCAGGACAGTGAAGGTGGAGGGTCACTGCTGCGCCTGGGATAAACGGCAGGTCAAATCCGATTTCCGAAAATATGTGACTTCAATATTGCACTGAGACGGCACGCTGGAAATCCGGCTGGCTCTATAGTTTTATTTTCCCTTTATTTCATTTTAGTTGTAGTTTACATTTGTTCTGTGTGAGGTGGAATCGTGAAAGGTGTGGAATTAGAAAGTCTGTTGATGAATGGATATATAAAATGTGCTTATGTAATTTAGTCGTGATTAAAATGATAAGGACTGCACCCCGCTTTTAACTTAGCAGTCAGCGGAACGATATCTGTCCCACAGGAATTATGAAGCACAATTGTGTGGATTGTTTGGCTTGTGAAGTGGAGACCAGAATTAGGAAATCATAAATAATTATTGGTATTAAATGGATAGGGATGTGATGATGATGATTGTGTTGAAAATGATGATGATGATGGTGGTCGATGAATGGTAATGATTAATGGTGATTGATGATGATGATGGTAAATTCTTCTTTGGTTGATTTTGGATGCCGGTTGGTGCATGACTAACCCCTGGCATTGACCTCAAGGTAGAAACAAATGAAACGCGACTGTTTAGCTGTGTACCGCTTCACGCTCTGAGACACCCCACTGCTCCCTGATGGCTGCTTTTTATGCCCTGTCCCGCTCTCGAACTCCCCGCTCACTCACCCATCGCCTTCAAAGTGCGCACCAGCTTCTCTGCGCAGTGAAATTTGCCTGCGGGGAAGGTGGTGCGGTGTGGGTACGAAAATAAATGCTCTCGTGGTTCAGAAAAATGTCTGCGTAATTATGCCGGTTACTATCACGTTTGCACAGCTTGTTAATGTGATCTCTAATAAAATTCTAGCCCCACTATAACGCCAACATTACCACCGCGAGGCTTAGATGGCATCACACGTTCAGAATTCTTGCAGCCACCTTTTCGGATTTGAATCGATTGGCGCATGACATGTGAGTGGTGCAGTTGCCGTAACTAGCGCAGATTCCGAGGGGCTTTAACATAAGTATACAGGACTTTTAAAGGGCGTAATAAATTGGGAGTCGAAAAAGTGCACATCAGACAGGTTGAATTACACTACAGGTAACGCTTAAATTGTACAGATTGCCATGCAGTATGATACAGTGATACAGAACAAACATTTACAAAATCGTTAGGATAAGTCTTCAGCGCCTAATCCTCACCTGATGTTTTTTCTCCTGAGTGATATATTTCTAACTTATGTTTTCTGCAATAAACACCATGGAGAACACAACCACACATCATCATCATTGTGTACCCTTCAGTCCGGTAACATATTTTCTGTTTTATACTTCCTGACACCAGGCGATTTTATTAAGCTTCGGAGACACTTTTTCCGAGCTGGAGATTTGATATAGCCTTCATTTGCCCTTTAACTTCTAGTGATCTGTCCTAAGCTCAGTGAGACCGTGTGGAGATAGCAAGTATAACATACAGAACACGCCACCGAATTCAAAGGATGTAAGCGGTACCTTAATTATAACCTACCCAATAACAAGTGGCTTTCAGAAAGCTCCAACAAATCTACTGCTATTGGCTTTTGATTATAGACCTTCAGGTAACTATGTAAGAAGTTCTTGGGTCAGTTTCGAGTGTGCTGTACATAGATTGTGCAAAGACTAGACACAGATACCGGCACAGGTTGCTTCGCTGTGAATTATTGTGCAGATGAAGATGAACGAGTTAGTCCCTGCACCGCGATGACGTCTTTTAATTTATTCCTGAAGTTACCAGAGTATTTTTATTTAGCCCGGAAGACTACAGTATAAGACCGTATCAAGCTCACCCATAAAAAAAAAAAAAAAAAAAAAATAGGCTGAGTAAAATCGTCCAGGGAATGCGAGAATAAAGTGGAAATGACGTCCTTGGGCAGAAGGAATTAATCGCGCTTGAAATGGTCATGAAAACTAACTTTGGTTCCCAGTAGCGTCGGCCTTAGCACCTTTGTTGTGAGGAATGGCCGTGTGGAGGAAGGAAGGAGGTGCGTGTAGTGTTTCCCGGAATGAATTAAATGGCCGGGGAGGGTTCAGGGAAACGCCGTCAACCTTAAAAGGGTCGTGAGTGGGCTTTTCGTGCCCCAATCACCCACAGTTTTTTTCCTTTTCCATTTTTCTTTATTGTCCTCCCCTCTTTTCTTCTCTCTTTCTCCTTCCACATAACCCTTTCCCTCATTCCTCTTCTCCTTCCTCTTTGTTCCCCGTCCTCCCCTTTCTCCATTCTTTCTTCCTTCTTCCCTCTCCTTTCTGTTCCTTTCCTTTCCCCTTTTCTCCCCTCTTCCCCTTCTCCACTTATTTCCTCCCCCCTCCCCCCCTTTTACCTTCTCTCTCCTCGGTCCACTTCTGTCTCCCTTCCCTTCCTTTGATGTTACGGCACCAAGATCACTTACTCTAATAAATCAATCAATCAGTCAATCTCCCTCTTTTCATCTCATATCACTCCCTCCATCTCTTTCATCATTCTACCTATTTTCTTTTTTTCCTCCTTCCTCTTTCCCTCCTTCTTTTCTTACATCTCCCTCTACTCCCCCTTCCCGTCTTCTTTTCGTATTCTTGTCTACCTTTTCCCTCATTTCCTCTTGTTACTCACTTCAGTCTTACGTCTTCTCCATCCCCCTTTTCTCGTCTTATTTCTCCCCCCCTCCGTCTCCTCCTCTTTCCTGTCTTTCTTCTTCTATTCTTATTGCCTTTTCCTCTTACCCTTCCTCTCTCCCTGCTCTCCTCCCGCCCACTTCCCCCTTCTCTCCTTCCTCTTCCCTTTTCGCATCTCTATCCCTCTCCCCTCGGTTAGCTTCCCTCCTTCCCCCTTCGTAATTATTCACATTTTTGTTCTGTTTTTAGATTTATTTTTCCGTGCCGATCTCAGCCAGCTTGTCATCGAACTTTTACGTCCTTAAGCCATATCACTTCGTCCTCTCCTTTCTCCTTCCTTCGTTCTTTTCCTTTCTTCTTCAACCTCTCATGCCGTTTCTCCTTCCTCCGTTCTCTTTGTCTTCTCTTTACACCCTTCTTCCTCTCTCCCTTTTTATTCGTACTCATTTTTCCTCTTTTTAATCTCCTCTTGCCCATCCTCTTATCTTCGTGCATTGATTTTCTTCTCTCACCACACCCCTCGTCCTCTTCCCTTCTGCCTCCGGTCCCTCCGTTTCTTCTCTTTTCACACCCTGTGTTCTCCCCTTTGTTCTCTTATCTCCCCTCTCTGTTCTCTCCTCTTCCCTCTCGACACCCATCGTCCTCTCTCATTTATTCTCCTTCCTTAGTTCTCTTCTCTTCCCTCCCTTGTCTTTTGATACCTCCCGTTCATCATAATCCTTCCTCCGTTCTCCCTCTTTCTTCCAACACCCGTAGTCGTCTTCCCTTGCTCCTCCCTATGTTCTGTTCCTTTTGTTCCCCCTAACTTGACCCTCTGACGACGAAAGGCAACTCTTTAGCAACATTTATCGATAATTAGCAAATATAACATACCAGTACGTCATGAGTAAAATACTTCGAGTTTCTCACTTTCTGATTTTTTTTTCTTCATCTTACTCCTATGTTTCCATTCTCTCATCTTCTTCCGTACCATTTCTCTCTTATAAACCATTAGTATCCTGCCGCTTCCTTCTTCTACATATATTTTCTATTATCACTTAGTCGTCTTTATTCACCCTGTAGCCTTCGTTCTCTCTTTTGAATCCCTTCTCCCATCCCAGTGTTTTTTTCTCTTAGCGTAAGTCTGTTCCTCATCATCAGTATAGTAGCGTTGGTTTCTCGTCTTCCTAATTATTCCTTCTTTCTTTCGCACCCCCGTCCATTTTTCTTACCTTCCTTTCCTCCTTCCCAGTTTTCATACTTATTTTCTCTCCTTCTCCATCGTGTGTTTTCTTTCACTTCCCTTTTCCATCTCTATTACGTCATTTGTTTTAAATCGTCTCCTAACCATTCCTTCTTTAAAACTCTTACTCTTTCTTCCCTCGGCTGTCTCTTCCTCTTCCTCCTCAACTTAATCCTCACCCTCCTCATCTTAATCCTCACCCTTCTTCCGTCTTCTCCTCATTACCTTCCTCTCCCTCTCCCATCATCGCCCACCTGTTCTTTATTTACTCCCTGCCTCCCTCACGCCTGTAGGGGAGGGAGGGGAGATGAAGGGAGGGAGAGATGATAGGGAAGAAGTAAAAAATAAAGGAAGAAGTTGATTATGCGGGAAGGAGGAAAGGGGAAGAGAGAGAATGAAGGAGGAACGGCGAAAAGAGGGAGGAGAAAGGGAGAGGAAGAAGGAAGAAGGGGAGGAGAAGAGTTAGAAAGGAGGTATAAGTACAAACAGAGGAGGAGGTAAAGGTAGGAAGAAGGAGAGGGAAAGCGGTAAGGGAAGGAGGTATGGGAGGTGGATCGAAGAGGAGGTAAAGGCAAACAGAAAAGGGGAAAGGAAGAGATGATGATCCGCGTTTTCGTGGTCTTAGAAGGTTCCCTAAAGCCTCTTCCTTTCCTGCCTTTTTTTTTTTTTTTTTGTGGTTAGTATTTCCCCATACGTTATGCAGATTTTGTCGTATTAGTCCATTCAGTCATTTGCTTTGTGTTCTATTCTGTTCACCACCAGAGTGCTTTCCTCAGTTTAACAGATTTTTCGAGATGGAGTGAACGGCTTTAACCTTCACAAACTCCTTCACTATTAAAGGCTCTTTCTAACGAATAAAATTTTCAAGTGGTAGCCTTAAGATGAAAAACGTGCCATTATTGTGTAAGGTTAAAATATTTCTAAATCGCATATATATATATATATATATATATATATGCAGTAGAACCTCAGTTATCCGGGAGCCACGGGGAGCTCAAAATGTCGGTAAAACGATTTTTCGGAATATTGATTAACATATATAGTAATAATACCACCTACTTAATAATTAATGTAATAATACATAATATTAATGTAACATATTTGTATAGCATACAGTGTACAATAATCCAGTAATGTGTAGTGTGTGCTTACCCATGACTCGTCGATGCTCCAACAGGCTGCAGTAATCCGCCTCCCAACCCACCCAAAAGCCACTCAACCTCTACCGTAATAATTTTACTAAACGTCAAATACAACTGTATAATATATAATAAACTTATGTTTACTGAACTAGTACTGTAAAAATTAAATGTTAACCTCTGCTAAAATTATTGTATCCTTCAACTATGGTACGTACATTATTTTTTTTCTTTTTTAAAATTTTCCTTTTCTTCTTTTTTACTATATTTACTGTACATGATCACTCATCATCATCACTCATCACCAAAACATCATCCATATCACATTCAGATTCAGAGGGAAGGCTGAGTGGGGGAGGCAGAGTCGTGGGTGATGTAGGCTTATCGAAGCGAGTGGATAGGCTGGCTGGGGGTCGAACAGTCCTGATAGGGGAGACTGGTGAAGCAGCCGTTTTTGCTGGAGTACTTGCTGGTGTGGACGTTGATGCATCACTATCTGGGAACCCCACAAATGAATAGGAGGATACGAGTGAAATGTTTGCTGTTTTTGCATGTTTGCTCCTCGTGAAAAAGTCCCTGATGTCTGACTGATTGCAACACGACGGCGATTTTGGAAGTCATCATAATGGTTACGAAAATGAAGCAGTTCATTAGCTGTGTAGGTTGGATTTCTCTCCATGAATCGGATGATCTTTTGAAATTATTCATCAGCATCTTTCCACGAACATACTCCTTCCTCCTCTTCCTCATCGCTTGACTCCACCTCTTCCACATCTTTCTTTTCAGGCAAACGAACACTGTCGATGATTTCCTGGTCAGACAGAACTTTTGCTGCTGGGGTTTCCTTGTCTGCATCTAGCCATTTCTGTAGTTCAGTGAGTTCAAGTTGGCGGAATGGATGGCACCTAGGAGCTTCGGCAATAATATCCTCGATCGTCTGATGCTCAGGCTCTTCCTCCCTCTCGTCAGGTTGCAAGGCTATGGCTTCAATATCTGGCCACACTTCCCTCCACGCCATAACTAGAGTTGTCTTGGCGATTTTCTTCCAAGATTCAGCCAGGGCAAAAACACACTCCTTCAAGTTGACAGATTTGCGGGAATAGATTTTCCTGTGGTTGGATTTTACCGTCTGGATTATGCCCTGGTCCTGTGGCTGAATTAATGAAGTGATGTTATGGGGTTGGTACATAGCCATAACGTTCCCGTTAACCAGCTCCTTTGCCTCAGGATGGGCTTGACAATTACCGAGGAGCAGAATGACCTTTGAATCCTCGGGAAATCCTTTCCCTCAGGTGCTGTTTGACATGGGGCACGACATGATGGTGGAACCAATTAGTGAATATGTATCTTGTTATCCAAGCACTCGTCTGGGACTCATAATCAACAGGGAGATGGACTAGACCCTTAAAAGCTCGGGGCGACTTATACTTCCCAATCACCAGAGGCCTAAGTTTATGCGTGTCTGCAGCATTAGAACACAGCAGGACAGTCACTCTCTATTTTTCTTAAATCCAGAGGCTACTTTTTCAGATGGCCCTGCCAACGTCTTCCCAGGCATCATGCGAAAAAAGAGGGAAGTCTCGTCGGCGTTGTAACGAAGTTCGGGATCGAGGTTGTGCTCCACTAGTAATTCACAAAATTTCTTGGAAATCCTCAGCTGCACTCTTATCAGCCGACCTTTTCTCACCACAAATCTCGAGCTTCCTAATGCCGTGGCGTTTCTTAAAACGATGTAGCCAACCTAGGGTGAAAGCACATTGCTCTTTTATCCCCATTTGTTCATAAAAATCACGCGCCTTTTCCATGAGAAGAGGTCCAGTGATGGCACAACCCTCCGCTCTTTTCCCCCAAAACCACTCGTATAGCACAGTATCCAACTCTTCAAACTTTGCTGTCTTAAGTGTACGTCTGTTTTCTTTAATTTGAGCGACATCAGACTGTGTAACATATTTCAAAAACTTGTCTTTTTGCTTGCGTATGTATTGGATCCGACGTTGTACTCACGTGTCAAATCACTCGTGTGGGTACCTTTTTCCAGTCTCTTACAGATGTCTGTTTTCTGTTTCAACGTCGGCACCACTCTCTTACGCTTGGGCGTACTCCTATCGGTAGGTGTATCAGGAGCCATGGCTGATATTCCACCAAATATTAAGGAAAATTGCGATATAACAGCGGTGAGTTGCGGTGTTTACGCCGTTAACCCTCAAAACAAAGGCGGGACTGCGGTGATGCGCTCTGGCGGCGAAGGAATGAAAACAGTAGGGCGGGATGGTTGTGCGGTGAATTTGAAATGCCGGTTAGGTCCTGGATTTTCCCCAGTTGATCGATTTTGGAATTTTTCATTAAACTGTCCGGTTTAGCGCCAATTCTCTCTCTCATATATATATATATATATATATATATATATATATATATATATATATATATATATATATATATATATATATATATATATATATATATATATATATATATATAATGGGGGCCTCTGTAGTACAGTGGTAGAGTGTGCGTTTCGTACACGGGTGAGCCAGGGTTCGCGCCCCGCCAGGGTAATAAACTTTGGGAGTGTTCACCTGGCCACGTACTGCATTGGCGGACACAAGGGGTGTTGTGGTTGAACCATAGTCGCATACTATAAAATATGCTTGCACCCAGTCGACTTGCGCGGGCCGATTACATTTGGTTCACAGACTACACACACATCCAAAGCCACTCCAAGATGACAGTTACACTTACAAGCACTTCTCACCCTACATACAATCTCTACCAGACAGCCTAAGCCACTCGGTAGAGATACATTGGCTGTATCGTCCCGACTTCGGTCTGGATAGGCCGGTCCTGCAGTGGATACTCAAACGGCTGATGATATATATATATATATATATATATATATATATATATATATATATATATATATATATATATATATATATTACAAGAAGAGCATATAATAATGTGCAATATAATAAGTCTCTTACTAAATAAGTTTAAGAGAACTTTTTGGTATTAATGATGTGTTTTTGTTTTCAGGTAAATGCTACGGAAGTCAGTGTCAGAAGTCAAGGTCATCTTTTTCTAGGGTCAAGTAAGCCTTGTTTGGTTTATTTACTTATTTATTTAATTATTGTATGTGTATATGGTACTGGGCAGTGTAATGCGGATGAAGCGCTATTTGTTTATATATATTTTAAAACACTGAAATATGAGATTCTTATGATACAAGGAAAGGATAAAATGGGTAAGTAGGTAGTTAAATTGACTGGTTGGATTATTCACTGAATGATTCATTTATTTATTGGATAAGAGAGAGAGAGAGAGAGAGAGAGAGAGAGAGAGAGAGAGACAGACAGACAGACAGACAGACAGACAGACAGCACGCATACAGGAGAGTAATAAAACTTTCCCCTCAGTCTAGGTTGTGTTCCCTCCCATATTGCTTGAAATATGTATGTCCATTGTGTCGTTGCAAACCTTATGTACGAGGAGGTTGTAGAGTCAAGGCCACATAGGAAGCCAAAGAAATAAAATACGTTACACTCCGTAATATAACCCCTTACATATTTGTTCTTGTTACCACCAGAAGATTGTTATAAGGAAGGACGTGTGGTGAATGTTTAAATGGAGATGGTTTCTGCTGTAATACCTGCACTCAGGGTCACTGGTAGGATGAATAAAATCGTGTGCGGCGGCAAATATAAACTACAGAATACGTCATCGTAGTGAATGGATGAAAGGGTACCGATGATTAACCGCTTCAGCTCGAGTACTTTACGCAACATTCTTGCCATATCCAGTCGCTTATATTAAACACAGGGGACTTTTTGAACTGGAGGGATTAGATAAGTGTAGCCTTTTTAATCTCTTCGCCTAAATTATTATTAAAATCGTCTGTTTGATAGCCAAAATAAAACAAGACAATTTACTGAATGGGTTAAAAGGTTGTTTGGGGACTTGTTGTTTGGTGTTTATTCTCCATTACACTACCCCTTTTACCCCCAAAAGAGGAAAAATAAATAAACTATAGCCTTGGGGAGTCATTAAGAGAATGAACGGTTATTCAGGGAGAGGAAGGGGGTTAATAGGAGAGGGGAGAGGGTCATTGGGGCAGAGAGAGAGAGAGAGAGAGAGAGAGAGAGACCTAAGAAGTCAGGAAATCAAGAAGAGGAAGGAAACAGAAAAGAGGAATGGAGGAAAAAGGGGGGGGGAGTGAATGAATGGTTGAAACTGAGAAAAGAATGGAAAGAGAAGATATATGAAAAAATATGGGGAAAAATATTAAAAGGGAGAGGAGGAAGAAGGGGAAGAGGAAGAGTGAAGGACAAGATAAAGTAGTGGGAGAAGAAGAAGAAGACAAGAAGGGGAAAGGAAAGAAAATGGAGAGGAGGAAGGAAGGAAAGAGGAAGAGACGGGAAAGATGAAGGGAGGGGGAAGAATAAGGAGGAGGAGGAGAGGGGAAAATAGAGAAGCAAGGTGAGAAGGGTGTAGGAGGAGAGGAAAGAATGGTGCAACATGGACAGTCAGATAAAACGTCTCACTGAATAAAAGTTTAAGAAATTCCTGTCATCATTGCCTTATCTCCCAAGCACTGAGATAAAACACGATGATAACAGCACCCGGAAACGCATCTTCTCTCTTGTGTGTGTGTGTGTGTGAGAGAGAGAGAGAGAGAGAGAGAGAGAGAGAGAGAGAGAGAGCACCAGACAGTTTCGAGGGTTGGTTGTTGATTTTTAATTGTCTTTGGTTTTACTCCTCTCTCTCTCTCTCTCTCTCTCTCTCTCTCTCTCTCTCTCTCTCTCTCGTGCCCCATACTCCTTCCCCTCCCCCCACCATCATAAGGACATATAATTACCTTTTTATTTCTCTCCAGTAAAACACGCACCTCTCTCTCATGCTTATCCGGTTCTCTTTGTGCTCACCGATTATAATATTGAGAACCTTATTTATTCATTCCCTGTGTTATACCGTTTTTCTCTTATGAAGACGCAAGGTATATGGCAGCAACGCGTTTTTATTCTCTTTGTTCCGGTTTAAGCAATATTCTTACTCGTTTCTTTGTGTGGTATGTGGAGACGCCAGTCATCCACTCGATGTAAGCCACACTCTGAGCTGGGTGACCAACAGAATGACGTTCCCCCCCCTCCCCCCCAAAAAAAAAGAGTTGGTAACCATATCCCCAAATGGTGTATGGTTATATACCTGGTGGTCTGCTGAATTAAGGCGCTGCAGCCGGCTGTGATCCGTAGGGGCTTACATCCAAGGGATGGTTGCGAATAATTGCTCACAACGCCACTAAGAGAAAAGCTGCTGGTCACTCTCCCCTCACTATGAATGCCTGGAGTAAGAAGCCCAGCCCCTTTGCTTCTGGTGGGGCAGTAAAGATTTTGATGTTAGACAGACCGTTAATATTTTTTTCATTCGTTGTTTTGCCTGCACAATACTTTTTTCCTTCGTTTTGTCTTCTTCCAGGTTCTGTCATTATTCGTTTACCTTCATTAATTGTTTTTTTTTTTCTAGATTTTAAAATTGTCATCTAGCTTTTTTTCATCTTAATTTTTTTGCCTTGATTTATGCTGTTTTTTCCAGTCCTCATTCTTCTGTCTTTGTCCATCCTGTTCCATTATAAAGCCATACTTGTGTCTGTCTTTGTTCATCCTGCTTTCTTCCATCTTCATTCTTGTCTTTGTTCATCCTGTCTCCGTTTACTCATTCGCATCTTCTCTCGCACATTTTTTTCTTGAGTCTTTGTTCATATTCTTTTCTTTCATTCTGTCTTTTTCCTAAGTTCATAGTATTTCCTTACATCATTATTCTTTTGCTTTCGTCCATCCTATTTTTCTGTCTCCATTCTGTGGTCAGTCGAGTCTTCATTCTCTTCGTTCATCCTGTTTCTTTGCAAGTTCATTTTTCATTTTTCATTTTTCATTTTTTTTTCATTTTTTTTTTTTTTTTGCCTTCCTTCATCCTATTTTCATCTGTTTTCATTTTGCTGGTTATAGTGTTGTCGTCTGTTTATTATTTTGCATTTTTTTTTTTAATGTTCTCTCTCCTTTTCATCCGTCCTTCAATTTTCATCCGCTTTCCTTTCATCCGCTTTCTTTTGCCGTTGTTTATCGTGTTTCCCTGGCCCATCATTCCTGTCTTCGTTCATTCGTTTCCTTATAAGTTCCATTCTCATTCTTCTACCGGAGTTCATATTGTTCCTTTCCATCTGTTATTTCACTTCTGTCATCCTGTTACTTTTAAACACCATTATGCCATTTTCCTTCATCCGCTTTACTTCATTTCTCTGTTTTCTTACAGTCTAATACTTTTCCGGTCTTGTATTTTGTTTCCATGCATCATCCCTTCCATTTTTCGCCCTCTCCTCCATATCAGTTGGAATCTCGCCCATCGTCCAATGTTAGCGTAGGTTCTTAACTCTGCCAACGAAGTTTGAGTTTAGGTATTCATCCGTGTCTGTCTGTTCTTGTACTAAATATCTCATATACATACATACACACACACACACATATACAGTGTATATATATATATATATATATATATATATATATATATATATATATATATATATATACTCAGTGAAGTATGTTGGATAGGTGGACAGGAGGTTAAGGAGGTTTATTAGAGTTTGAGGTGGATCCGAATCGGTATGTAAGCTTGTACTGGTGTTGGTGAAGGTATGCCCATTCACAGACTGGGTAACAGGACAGACTATGTGAGACAGTAAAAGTATTTGTCTGGTAGGAGATGGAAACTATATAATTGTAAATTGTATTGGCGGCGGCAGAGATATGTGCTTTCTTAGTATCAAGTTTATCCTCTGTATTATTTCTTTCTTTCATATTGTTACCGACATGTGGCATTCAAATATTTCTTTTTTATGTTTAGATTTTCTACCATTCAGTACAAACCCCAACGCTTCAGGTAACATGGTCGATGAGGGCCAGACAAGAATATATGGCAAAGGGAGAGACATGCATAAATACTGTACATGGAAAAAAAAAAAAATTGTTACCAGAGTAGAGCAGTTGTACTTGTTTTTCACCGTGAAAACAACAGATTACGCTGCCTAGAGGAGTAAGACAGTATGGAATAATAAATAACAATAATCTACACAGTGCCAGGCTTCCAGCACCATAGTTGTTGGCATAATACTTGTATCATAGAAAACGGTGGAGATCATAATTTTCAAAACTTTTCCATGAGAACTGTGTATCTAGTGTGTGTGCTCTCTGCGTGGGTATATGCCTGTATGTTGGCTTCTGTGTGCACAGGTGTGTGTTTAATTAAATGAGTATTGTATGAAAGAGTATGTACAGTAAATGAGCGTGTTTGTCAACGCATGTCCATGTTTGCCGTTCACATACAGAATTGTGTGGATGCGTGTGACTACTTGTGTTTATACACTTGTATTTTGTTCATAAAATCTGTCCGGCGTGTGTGTGTGTGTGTGTGTGTGTGTGTGTGTGTGTGTGTGTGTGTGTGTGTGTGTGTGTGTGAGTGACCTTGAGGGGTGAGTCACGTGGTGTGGTGTCACAAGCTGTCGTTGTTGTTGGCTGACTGCCGCCATGGCTGGCTGAGCACACTTGGGGGGGGGGGATGCTAACTCACCCACGCACCCACAAACTACGCTACATTCTCAACAGGTGTTCTTGTAGTAGCCGAGAATCTTGTAAATGTAAAAATATTCATGGAATATTTGATTTTTTTTTAATTGCTGTTTCCCTGTAAATTTGTAAACTTAAGTGTGTCACCTTGGCGCCGGAGTGGTGGTGGTGGTGGTGTGACGTCACGGCATGTGTGCACCTTGCTCATCCCTCCTGATGTCAGCAGAGGTCATGGTAGGTCATCACGCCATGGGAGGGGGGAATAACCTCTTCACTATTCTAACGGATATTGTTGAGTTTTAACTTGATCTGCAAGGTAGTAGTAGCGAATGGGAAAAACCGAATGTTTTTGTCAGGTAGATGTTCACGAACGGGTACGCGTACTCATAGGGGTACACCAGAAGATACTATGTTGCTATTACTATGTTGCTATTATCATCTTTGATTTATTTTAAAAAATATTTTTTTAGAATATAATTTTACACATTAGATGACTATGTTATTTTTACATGAAAATGCACCAAACCATATTCTTAAGCATCAACCATTGAAAATACATATGTCAGCTGTATCTGTAAAGACAGGAACGAGACTGATCACAGAAAACCTCAAGGAGTACACAGTCAGTGGAAATGTGGATGCCCCTGGTGTCTGGGGCTACAGTAAGGAGGATTGTCGTATCAGTACCTTCACAGACCTGAAATAGTGTTGTCTTGAAATGTTATGAAAGTACTACCGTACTTAGGGAAACGAATCAATTTAGATAAGTATCAGTAATCATTGCCCAATGATACTGATGAGTTACACGATGAGAGATAGATGCAATACAAGGGATTACGGGAAGGTCTAACCATTTTGCTGCTGTGAACACTAAGGAATAGTGTATTTAGTTCCGTTAACACCCAGCTATTTTATTTCTTTAAGGGGAATCGTCGCAGTCACTGACTTGTAACTTTTTTCAGCTGTGGATGCGATTTGATGTTTTATTCATGACAACAACTGACAGTTTTATCAAGCTGAGAGCAAGCATAGCGGCCAAAGGTGAGAGAGAAGGCGAGGGAGGAAGAGTGATTTCAGAAGAGTGATTGAAGTTATACCCACATTGTGAAATACTAGAAAACCTGCAGTATGAAGGTATAATTCATCGGTTTTCACTACTGTACACCATCAGACACGTAGGGTCGTATTCTTGTGGACTTGAAAGGTTTCCTATACCCTCCTCCTGGGGGATTTATTTTGCATTTTAAACCTTCATTATGCTCATGCATTATACGGTATGTCATTTTGATATCGAGATGGATTATACAGTATATAAAAAGAAGAGAATATTGACATGGCGGATGCTGAGATCCTGTTTCATAAACGAGTGTGTGAAGTCTGGGTACGAAAGACTTGTTTCCAACACAGCACAGACCAAAGTCCAGTATTTGCTGGACCGTGGCACAGAGTACACGGTTCGTTCCCTGGGACCCAGCACTATTACATGTTACACACCATCGCTTGTCACCACTTCGGCGCTAATACGCATGACCGTAATAAATATATGCTCAAGTTGTCTCATATAGGACTGGTGTGATGGTATTAGCGGGGTGTTTTATGACATGCCGATGGACTTCAGGAAGATCAGTAAAGTATGTTTTAACGAAATTCATATTCATAAAGTGTCCCCTGTCCCAGCCTGGGGTCGATTTTGCGTCCTTTCGGGTCACAGCCCGGTGTCTTGGGTATTATTCATTACGTAATAACAGGACAAAAATGTAGTGCAGGTGAAATGTCAGATACAGGCACGTGGTGTGGAAATGAGAGCAGTCAAGAGTAAAGGTATGTAAGTTACGATTGATGGAGTGTGTGTGTGTGTGTGTGTGTGTGTGTGTGTGTGTGTGTGTGTGTGTGTGTGTGTGTGTGTGTGTTGGCAGGTAGACCAGAGGACTGAGGGGACGTCATGGGAGTAAATGAAGAGAAATTTATCGAAGTTATACATATCCACACACAAAAGTTATAGAGTATACACGTACAGGTGTATGTGCAGTTGATGTTATTTCTCTCTCTCTCTCTCTCTCTCTCTCTCTCTCTCTCTCGCACACACACACACACACACACACACACACACACACACATTATTTGTGAGAGAGAGAGAGAGAGAGAGAGAGAGAGAGAGAGAGAGAGAATCATGGTGTGCAAGGACAAAATAAATAAGTTTGTATGGTACATTATAAAATCAGCCATGACGTCAGGCTTCATGTGATGCAAACCGAGATGAGGTGCCAGGTTATTTGTATACTTGTGTCTGATGTTTACTCTCAATAGCTCGTTGGTGATAAAGTAACAGCAGCAGCCTATGATATGATGGAACGTGGCCACCCATCTGTGAGTGTTCTCTCAGTAACCCGAACTAAAAATATATTTATATTCTGCCTCAACAAAAACTGGGTGAAGTGTCGCGGAAGCACTGTGCACGTGTGACTTGGCTTTGGCAGAGGAAGCCGTGGTGGCCATCCCCCAGACACCCGAAGCAGCCGCCTAGATCCCGTAGATGAAGGCTGGCAGAAAACAGTGGATATAGTAGAGAGTGATAACTGGCCACTGGCACGGGGACAGTAGCCTTGTGACAGTGGCAGATGGGAGGGGAAGTATCTACGTGCCCCGCCCCACATCCCGAATGTCACCTGTTTTGGCTGACACAACCACCACTATTTTGTCACGTGAGGGTAATGACAGACCCGTGACACTGTCCTTGGCCCTGACGTAGAGGAGGAAGGGAAGGGATAAATTATAAGAGGATAGGTTTAAGCATGTAGAGGGTGGATGGTGGGGATGGGAGTGTTTCGTAAGACTGCGGGTGAAATTGGTATGAGTAAATATAGACCGTTAGCACTCCCGCTATTGGAGGCGTTTGGAAGTTGAGTAAAATAGCTTTTGCGGTTGTATCACCAATATGATTTAAAACGTAATAGTCAAGTATCAGAGGAGTGAGGGAGGTAGTGGGTTTACGATTTTTTTTTTTTTTTGTATTTTTATAATTTTTCATTCAGAGAGGTGTCTACTGAAGTAAATAAATTCGTCTGACGGTAGCCAGAACATAGGGAGGTATGCGATTGAAGTGCTTATTGGAGCTTATTTGTGACCTTTTCATTTGGTGAGATATGCTGCCTCCAAACTGCGTATTAGTCTGACGTTCACCAGAACTAAAGATAAAACAACATTCTGACTAGAAGGACTGTAGGGGTGCGTGTTGGTTAATGAGTACATGAGTGTGAGGTTTTGCCTGTACCGGTACGTGTGTGAGGGGGAGCGGGTGAGGGACTGCTGGTCGATGACTGTGGATGTGGGTGTGAGGAGTGGACTGAGTTGGGTGGATGGAAAGATGATAATGAACCGTGCCTGAGATGCGGAAGTGTGGGTGGGAAGAGAGGTGCGCTGAGAGGTGTATATGGGTGCTGCAGTGAATGGGGAGGGGTTGTAGGTGGGTGGTGAGGTGGAGAGAAGGTGCAGGGGTAGGAAGAAGAGGTGTGGAGATAGGGAGAGGGTATAGGTGGATAAATGGTATGGGGGGGGGGGTGAGTGCAGGTGTTGGAAGATGGTTGTAGATATAGTGAGCAGGTATAGGTGGGTGTAGACAGAGATGGATAGAGGACGTAAGTATGATTGACTAGGCAGGTGTGCATGTCGAAGTGCAGATGTGCTGACTTTCAGTACATCGTAATTCAACATATTAGGGGAAAAAAAGTATGTGTGTAGGGGGCAAAACAGACAGACAGACAGACAGAGAAAAAGAACGAGGAAGGAGAAATTGAGAAAGGGAGGGAATTAAGAGTTGGCTATGGGAGAGAAGGAGAAATTGGCGACTTGTAAAGGTGCGGGAGGAAGGGAGAGAGGGAGGGAGGATTAAAAAAGAGGGAGGGAGAGGGGAGGGGTGATTGAATACGGGGGAAGGGGGTTAGAAGAGAGGAGGATGGGGGAAGGGGGTTTATGGGGGAGGGGAAGGTGGGTAGAGGCAGCCGGTGAAGTGGCGAAGCAAATGTCAGTGGTAGGGAGGCAGGCAGAGAGAGAGGCAGGCAGGCAGTGAGTAAGGCAGAGGCTGGCAGGAAAGCATAGGAATTATACGCAAAATAATTCCTTCGCACTCCCACCTCCACCATACCCATCTCTCCCTTACTTTCCCCCTCCACCACATTTCCCACACCACCACACCTTTCCTCGCGCCACACCTTCCATCCAGTAACATTCCTACACCACATAAGCGCGACAAACTCCTCTCCACCAAAATTTCCCCTATCACCACTACACTTCCCTCTCCACCAATATACTTCCATTCCCCACCCCACCCTCTCCCTTACCACACCTCATCCCAGCCCCAGTCTTATGTGATGATGGGGCTGATGTCCATAACCCACCTACTCTCAGCCAGTGTCCCCGCCACCGCCATTACCACCACCAACATTAGCAGCGGCAACGGCAAGAAGAGGAACAGGAGTAAATCCGTCAATGTCAGAGGTAGGATTAGTTGGGTATTACACTGTGAGGGGTGTACCTACCACCATTACGACCACAGTTACCGGTATTGTTATCACGTTTGCTACCATTAACCATAGTACTACTGCCTTTCTTATTACCACAGCTCCTACCATCGCCATTACTACCACAACTACCATCCCCATTACTACTCCGTCTACCATCATCATTACTACTACAGCTTCTACCATCATTACTACCACAGTTACGGTACTCCCATCACCAGTACTACCAGTAGCCACTATGATCATTACGGTCGTTACTGTTACACTGTTTACTACATTTACCACCACCCACAATTACCACCACCACCATCGTTCACCCAGCATCCTCCTGCTAGCTGCTTTTCTTCAACTGCCGTAAAATTAGAAGCAACTTTCGCCATTTAAGCAACCACTGTGATCACGTAATTACTCGCAACCACCACTGCCAACTACCACAACTACTACGCCTGACAACTACCACAGGGTCCAACATCGACAACGGCCACCATTGCCATTTACCACGGCTGCCACCTACCACATAACCAAAAACCTAAACTACCATATACCACATCTACCAGCAACCGCAACTACCAACATTATCAACAGCCACAGCTACCATTATCATTCTAGGAACCACAACTTAGAGCCATAACTACCAACAGCCACAACTGTTAGTTGCCAATTACTACCACTACCACAGTCACACCTACCACAATTACTAACAAACATAAATACCACAACTACTAGCAACCGCAGCTACCACAACCGCCAGGTACAGCCGCCATCAGCTACCACCAGCCCAAAGCACGTCGTCCACAATACCGCAGCCAACATAACCACCAACAGCCACAACCACATAGCTGATTACAACCACAGCCGTCATTGACCTTTACAGTCATTACAGCATTATCAGCCATGCAATAATAACAGATGAATCATATATATACAACCATAACAGCCACACCAACAGTCACGACCACAAACATTATAGCCAACAACCAACCACACCAATAATCACATCCACAAAAGTTATAACTAGCCAGTACCATAATCAGCCATCATCACCACACAACCAACCACCATCACAACAATCATCACAACCAACAACCACACCAACCACTACAACCACAAACGTTAAAACCAGTCATTACCACAAACAGCCACAGTCACCACACCACCACCACTACCACCACTACAACAATCATCATAACTACACATCAGCTACCACCACCACCACCACCCCGTTACCACCATCGCTGCCACCGTAAACCTAACAGTTGGCAGACAGAGAGCCAAATTAGTGCCAAGACTTGCGCACTTGTTCACGCCCACCTTCCTTCTCTCTCTCTCTTACACACACACTCACTCCCTGTTCTTTCTCTACCCACGTTTGACACCCAGGAAACCATGGATCAACCGGTCTCTGGTGAAAACGAAACTGATGTACGCCGCAGGAAGGAAACTGACACGAACGGACAACGAACGGACGACCAGACATCAAAAGAAAACAATGAGGAACTCGAAAAGTGCAAGTTCAGCGTTACTGACGATTCCGGAGCCGAACCGCATGCTGAAGAGGAGAAAATTGAAGCAGCCAGCGCCGAAACACTTCCAGCAAGCAAGAGTGAAACTGGAGAAGGACCGAGATTCCAAACAGAGGCCTTGAGCTTCCCCAGTGTGCGAGAGTTCCTATATTTCGTGCTGGGCAAGTTATCGGGCAAGATGCTGAAGATGGTGTACGTATCCATAGTGCGTCTCGTCTCATTCATGCTCAGCTTTCTG
Source organism: Coenobita brevimanus (assembly GCF_032717465.1). Classification (NCBI taxonomy): domain Eukaryota; kingdom Metazoa; phylum Arthropoda; class Malacostraca; order Decapoda; family Coenobitidae; genus Coenobita; species Coenobita brevimanus. The sequence continues at coordinate 11,704,794 of NC_137050.1, read as the reverse complement.
TACCATCTTATAATCAGGCGGGCGTAAGTCAGTGAAGAAAAAAAGAATATTAAGATGAAAAATAACAAGGATCTCTAAAGCCAGTGTATAAAAAACAAATGGAAAACTGTATATACTCGTAAAAGACCGCAGAAGCAATGGAAGTATTTTGAATCCGTGATAGATGTGATGCTGTGAAGGAATGAGAACTATGTGTAGTGATAAACTAAGTGAAAGCAGGAAGTAAGAACTTGAGATATGTGAAAAACACAATGAAAATACTGGAGATGCTAAGAAGGGGAAAGAATGAAAGAAAAGAATGAATGTTGATACTTCTCCTACGCTTTTCTTCCTTGTTTCTGAATCATGCTCATCCCAATTTTTTGTGAGATTTATGGTTAATGTAATGATGAGAAATTTTTATGTAAAATAAGTAGACACTTATGATATATCGGAAGTATCAGAAACTCAGTTATGCTGATGATTCTAGTTATGCTGAGAATATCAAGAAAATAATTGAGGTCTTTCCCAATGTGGTGTTTTTTCCCCTGAAGTGATGCCAGCAGGGTACATGACACCCAGATTGCGACATGAAACCAGCACCAGGTGGGTGATGAAATAAAATGAATGTGCCAGGTGTTATTACCGTGTTAACCCCTTCACTACGATGATGTCTTCAGTTTTCATTCTGCTAGCTACAGACGATTTTACTTAGTTTAGGAAAGACTTTGAAACTGAAAGGGATACATTATTAAGGGTATAAGCTGAATACAGTTGTTTGGAGATAGCAAGAATTATATATATAGCCTATAAAATAACTTAACATCTTGAATCCGGTGACGCATTTTGTAGTTTATTCTTTCTACCTCCAGACGCTTTTGTTGACTTAGAGAAACTAGCCTGTGATAAAAAGCCTCTAATAACACCCTTACGACCTGACAATTCTTCCAAAAGCTGAATATAATAGCCTGAAAGCAGCAAGAATAAAACCGAAAATACGTCGTGGGACTGAACTGATTAAATGAGGTAAAGTGAGTGACGAGACAGATTGTAAATTTGGCGTAATTAAAACAGTTTGTGATTTAATGTGACGTGTCAAGGTAATTAGGATGAGTCACTGGGGGTTGTATTGTGGTTGGCTTTGTAGGATTTCTGCCATCTCTGCTTCGCATGTTACACCATATTAGTCTCATGCATCATGCATGGGATATCGACACATTTTGCCTGTATAATCATAAGTACGGCAATGTAGTAACGTGCCATATGCAAAAATAAACTAGTAAGGAAGAGCCGCGAAACGGCTTGGAATTCTCGAACAATGTACGATCATCTCCCTCTCGTAACTCAGACTGGTTTTAGCCGGAGGAAGAAGGGACGGAAATATTCTGTATACACTCCTTTCCCTGTTCTATTTGGGAAAAAGCTCATAATAATAATCCTCTTGTAACCAGGAGCTGTGTTTACAGGAGAAACAAGACAGAAGATTCTGCACGTTCCTCTCCGTATGTTTCTCCCCCCAGAGAAAAAGTAGCTCATGGTAATTTTCATTTCGTAACTTACTTGTATTGCAGAAAAAAAGGGACATGAGAGAATTTTAGACTTTGTCCCCCCCCCCCAAAAAAAAAAAAAAAAAAAAAAAGTTACTAGAGCGAACTGTTCTTAGCCCAAGTGTAGCAGCGAATATGGACCCTAGATGTCGCCTGGGTAATAGTGACCATTGTCATATTGACTTCCTTTAGTTTTTTTAGTTTCATCCTTGCTACTGTCCAACTTGTTTGCAGGTTAGGAGAGACCACCTCTCAATAACGGGATCAGAAGTAGTCTCCATTAACACCTTCCACGCGACGGTGACTTACGTACTGTATGCATGGCGCAGGTAGACGATGTTAATAAGCTTGGTAAAGACCTCTGTTGGTGGGGAGTGACCTCACTACATCCAGCCGACTAATACATTCGTGGGCCAGGGACTTAGATTCGCAAATAAGCTTACGGTCAGTCCCCTGTCGCAGCTGAATGGAGGAGTTAAACAGAGCCTTCATTAACTTTTTTACTGTTACCGATTCTTCCATACGTGAATAAAATTATTTTGTGGCACCTTGAAAATGAAAATTACGCCTCTTTTGTGAAGTGGTTGACCAGTCAACCTGTCACCGGTTTCTTCGTGCGGAATGATTTAGTTTGATGATAGTAGAAGTAAAGTCCAAATTGTTCATCGTCTGAAAGTTCTAAAATAGCTTTATCAGAAATTTCATCCAAGTGTTCACAACATTCTGCTTTGTCATGGCTCTTGAAATATTTCTCTGGAATTTCCAGAAAACCACTCATCATTACACCTCCTACGTATTAAAGTTTCTTTAGAATAGTTGACAGTTTTGTATTTCGATACTCATTTTTTTTTTTTAAGGAACTGTATTTTCTCAAGTTTCGTTACTACGAGTAATTATAGTACACTGAAATATTGCATCTCATCCCATGGTTGTGGCAGCCTCCCACAAACACAGGTTCTGATATGGTTGTGGCAGCCCCTCCAAAACAACGGTGATTTGATTTGATTGTGGTAGCCCCTCCCAAACGACTGTGCATCAGCTACGCTATTTCTGTGTAGCTTCACCTCTCCAGTATGGTGATGCCATTTTTAACATTAATCTTTGCTAATACTAGAATCAGCCCGCGCAGCAGATTGGTTTAAAATGCTGCTAAGCAAATCACACACACTAGATGCATCCTCCTCAGTTGAAAGTAGTGTAGTGATAGAAAGCGAAAATAAAGGAGTCTTTGTAGTGCTGAGACGTGAATCAGAGGTGGGGTGTGGTTTATGTGGCCGTGAGGGAAAGTCAGTAGAGATCTGGCTTGTAAAACTCGTTTCATTTGGTGTATCCAAAACTACCGTGGGTTTATAGGTATGTGTATGTTTTATTGTAGAATCTCTCTATCTGTCTGTCTCTGTCTGTCTCTGTCTGTCTGTCTGTCTCTGTCTGTCTGTCTGTCTGTCTGTCTGTCTCTCTCTCTCTCTCTCTCTCCCTCTCTCTCTCTCTCTCTCCCTCTCTCTCTCTCTCTCTCTCTCTCTCTCTCTCTCTCATACTGTTACTCGGTGGGTTAAGAGGTTTTCTGGCACATCTTCCTTCGCGATGCAATCTTTACATTACACTTTAGGATTCTGTTGTCGTTAGTTTATATCACTAATACAGACCAACTTTGCATCTGAGAGAATATTAACGTGGCAGCTGCATAAATTACTAGGTAAACAAGAGGCACCAGGAAGCCTGCAAAGGTCACGACAGTACAGACCCACAGTGCGTGCCTTTGTCAGTAAGAGATTATATATATATATATATATATATATATATATATATATATATATATATATATATATATATATATATATATATATATACTTTTTTACGCGTTCGGGAAAAGTCATTTAGATGACATTTGCTGAAGGTAACCATTATATGATCAGAAATGTCTCCGTATTAATTAAAATTGTTGAAAATTGCTGTTACTTAATATAACTTTGAACATTTTCAATAATGTGCACGATGTTCGTTGTTGACTTTGTAGAATTTTCCAGCTCTTGAATAGCCACTTCTCTGTTGTATTGTACTAAGGACTTGATGCAAATCAACACAGGTTATCGATTTTTGATAGCTCTGATTATGGAAAATTAATTCTGTTATTTACGGAATGTGAGCCAAGCCTTTTTCTTTTTTTTTTCTTTTTCTTTTTTTAGACTTCATCCTGCGTCTGCATACTTCACTTGATAGTTAGTAATGCTGTACTAAATTAAAGGTGGGAGTATCACGGTTGGGAAGATGATGATGATGATGATGACATGATGATAGGATGACGATGGTATATGATGATGATGAAGATAAGGCCCGGTTAATGATAGACAGCAAGTGTTTTACCCAGCACTCCCTCCGGTAACCAGAAACAGAACAGCTCAAGTCAGAGATGACGGGTCTTGGGGAGGGGGGGAGTTGTGTGGGAGAAAAGGGAGCTGGGGGAGAAGCCATAGGGAAGAAACTGGTGGACGGAGAGGTCGTAGGGGAGATAAAAAGTGGGGCAGATGTCTGAGGGAGGGATTACAGGAGAGAGGAGTATAGAAGAGGGGTTTTAAGAGAGAATGGAGGCCTGGGGAAGAGAGAAGGTAGGGTCAAATGGGTAAAGGAGGGGTGGTGGTGCTTTAGGGAGGAGGGGATATAGAGCGAGTGGGAGGAGGGGAAGTTCTGGGATAGAGAAAAGTGGGGTGAGGGAGGGGTCGTATTGGAGGGTGAGTGGGGGAGAGGTGTATAGTGTGTGTGAAAAGAGAGACTGGAAAAGAGGAGAGACAGAGACAGTTGAAAAGGTAAGAGTCTGTGGTGGACAGGAAGGTTTACAGGGAGAGAGAGAGAGAGACCCATGGTAAGTGGTAGTGTAGGAGGGACAGGGAAGGAGGAGGGAAAGGCAGTGAAGAGGATGGGGAGAGAGAGGCAGTGAAGAGGATGGGGGGAGTGAGGCAATGAAGAGGATGGGGAGAGTGAGGTAAGAAGCCGGGGAGAAGCAAGAAGGGAGGAGGATAGGAAGTGAAGGAAAGGTAAGCTACCGAGAGAAGAAAATGTAGTTGTGGAGAGCGAGGGGGAGGGAATGAAAGGGCTGGGGAGGGCAGGAGTGGGTGGTGGAGGGAAGTCGGGAGTTTAAAGGACCGGGGAGAGTAAAGAGGGCGGGAGTCGGCTGGGGAAGGGTGGAGAAGGGAGTGGAAGGACGAAGAGAGCTGAGGAAATGTGGGGAGGGGGTAGGGAAGGGTAGAGGGGGAGAGTTAACGGTAGGGAGCGGATGGGAAGGGTGGGGGAAGAACAGGAATGGGGGAAGGGTGGAGAGGGAGAGATAATGGTGGTGAGTGGTGGAAGAAGAGTGGAGAGGAGTGGGGATGGAGTGGGGAAGGCGGGGAGTGGTAAGTGTCAGCCGTCATCCCCTGCACAATGTCGGGCGGGACCTGGTATTGTCAGCCACGTTTTTACACAAGATTTTATGCCCTCGTCTGCCGTTTCCCCTCTCTCTCTCTCTCTCTCTCTCTCTCTCTCTCCAGTGTTAAAATCGCTGCACCACTCATAGGAATCCTGTTACCCCCCCATTTTTTTTTTTTTTTTCTTTAGCCTTTTAATATCACAGTGTTTGGCCCACGTCCTCCACTTTTCAGGTTTGACTGTTTTCACCGGTTTGTTGTCCACCTCTGCTATTGGGTGTTTTGCTGTTTGTGTGCCCGTTGTTCTGCTTTCTTTGTTCGTTTCTGCTTTTTTGTTTGGGTTTGTGTGTGTACTTGTTGTTTGCTCTTTTTTCGTTCGTTGTATTTAGGGCTGTACTGTTTTGGCCTGTGTCATTTTTCTTATATTTGTGTTTGTCTGTAGTTTTGTTTCCTATGCTTTTCTTGTATTGTTTGGGCATGCTGTTGTGTTGATGTGTTTTTGTTATACTTTCTTGTAATATGACAGTTTTTGTTTCATTCTGTAGCTACAGTGTTGCTTGTTTTCCACATTTTTGTGTATGCTGTAGTTTTGTTCTACGCCCGTGCATTTATGTATATTTCTTTGCTATGTTTAGTGCATAGTAATTTGTTCATTTTGTGCAGTATTTGTTTCTTTGGTCTACTGTGCATACCCTAGTGTATTTGTATCTTTACTCTGTAAAACTATATTGTTCATTGTGTTGCTTTGTTGTTGTAGTGCTGTGTTGTGTGTACTGTGTTTCTTGCAGTCGTGGGTATGTCTGCTGTTTCTAATTAACATCACAAGACTTTAAGTTCAGGTAAGCAGCGCATGCTCCTTTATATATATATATCACAGCTTACATTGAGATTTTGTTGTGATGTTATGGTAGGTTACGTTGTTAGGGTAGCCTACTGTTCGTTGTGTTTCGTTAAGTGGGGTGAAGTTGTTAGGCAGCCATGTCGAGAAGCCTGGTTCAAACAGTGCCAGCAGTAACTGGATCAGGTATCATTACTGTGGCTCTAGGTTTCACACATATTTTCCCTACTTTGCCTGCTTCCATTCTTCTTCCTTCTCTTTACCCTACTTTCATCCTTCTTCTCCTCGTACTCTACTCCCAACCTTCTTCCGTCTCCCTACTCTACTTTCATCCTTCCTGTCTGCTTTCATCCATCCTTCCTTCCTTCCCCAATTTTCATCCTCTCGCCGCACTTCATTTCCTCTGATATTTTTCTAACCGTTTCAATTTTTTCCTTCTTCCTCATCTCACCACCTCGATGTCTGTCGCTTTTCTCACTCCTTGAACTCTATATTTTTCTTTTTCCCTGCCCCCCCCCCCCCTCCCCGTTAACGATTTCTCTTTACCTGCCACATTTTTCTTACCCAGCCCCGCCTCGCTCCTCACACCTTCCTTTTTCCGCACACAAAGTTCCCTCTGTAAAATTATCTTATTTCTTCTTATATACGTTTCTCCTTCCTACGTCCCCATTCTTTTATCTGGCATTCACCCCTTTCCATCTTCCCTCCTGTCATCCATCTTCCTTTCTTCTGCCTCCCATGGTTCCTTTTCTGTCTCCCTCTTGTCTTCCTTATCCTTTTTTCTTCACCTCATCATTCTCCTTCTTCCTCCCTCATCCTTCCCCCTCCATCTTCCTTTGTCTTCCTTAGTCATCCTTCTTCATCCCACCACTCTCCTTCCTTTCTCATCCTTCCACTTCCTTCTCCCTCCAGTCATTTATCTTCTTTCTTCCCCTCCAGTTACTTTTCTCCCTGCCTTCCCACCTCCCCTTATCTCTCATCCCTTTTCTATAATCGCTCTAGTCTCATTCTCTATCCTTTCTATTATATTTATCTTCTTCAGTCCATTCTCGTACTCTCCCATACTTTCTTGGCTTCTCATTTTGACCCAGTCCATTCAGTTCCCCCATCACCCTTTCTTTACTCCTACGTCATCATTTTCTTCTTCTTTTCTGTTTTCCTTTTGCCCTTCCCCACGTTGTCTTCGTCTTCACGTCCCCAGTTTTCCTTGTCTTCATATTCCCATTTATCCTCGTCGTCATTCATTTTCCATATTACCGACCCCATTTCCCCATCCCTACCAGCCCCGCCTCTTCCCAGTTTCATCTTGGTCACGTAATTACGGTGGTGCACTTTTTTTTTTTCTTTTAAACTCTTGACGATTTTAGTAAGCTTTATTCAACCCTCCTGCATCTGACCCATTGAGTTTGAAAAGGCTTCCTCAGGCCGAATAAAAGCGTTTGTAAGTAGCAGTTATGTAGTAATAACAATAATAACAATAATAACAGTACTGAATGAGTTGTTTTCCTCTCCATCTTCATTATCTTCATCTTCTCTATTTCTACCCAAACCCCCAGCCACCCCATTTTTCTCCTTCGCACCCAAACGCCAAATCTGCAGTCAGAACACTTAAAAAAAAAAAAAAAAAAAAAAAAAGTAAAACGGCGCGCCCTCAGTTATTGGGTTTATGCAAATAGCCTGGATGCTGGTGCTGGCGTTCCAATATGAATGTAAAAAAGCTCATGGTCTGGGGTTTTTATGAGTGTTTAGTGCGTTTGACTGGTATTTACCGAAGTTGTGTACTGAGGATGAATGTACTAAGATTTTTTTTTTTCCAATTAAGCTGTGTAGTTTTTATGAACAGGTATTTGCTTTCCTCATGTTTGAAAGCTATCGTAATAGATTTGTGTGATTTATACGGGTATCTTGAATTTTTTTGGTTCATGTTAGTGATAGGAATGCCAGTATTTTTTATTATTATTATTATTATTATTATTATTATTATTATTATTACCAACTCCACAATCACTGCACTTTCTGTTTTCTTAAGTACGGTAGTTCATAATTTGTGAGAGGATTCACACAGCATGTGAATATTCGCATATGTCTACTTTTAGGGGCAGGGTGGTGATGAGAGTGCAGGATGTGCTCTTCTGCCTATGCATCTATTGATGTGAGGAATTTCGTATTGAAGTACGAGGAGTAGTGACAAGTATTTAACACAGGAAACTAATCACTATACTCAGTTTTTTTTTTCTTTTTTTTTTTTTTTTAGGCGATGCACTTGACAGGTTGGTGACGATTGACTGAGTGCAACATGTCCAAGAAAATATTAACTAACCCAAATTTCCCTCTCAGATATTTGTTGTCAGTTAATAATGGTAGATTATGAAGTAATGTTGCATTCAGCCAATAATCACCAACCTGTCAAGTACATCTTCGCCTCGATAAAAAAAAAAAAAAAAAAAAGTATAACACCTTCAATTCGAACGGGCAGTCATAAATTTTACTCGTATGGTATTGTTCATGAGTTAATTTTTTAATGGCGATTGTTTCTACCTCTTTATTTTTAGAGGTTGTTCTGAAGATTAATAAAATATCTGAGATAATCAGCATAAAACGAAAAATGACGTCATGGCAGTGAGTCAAGTATGGTGGCAGATGATAATTGGGAATGTTCAGTTTGGTAATTAGTGTTGAGGTGGGATGTCATTCACCCTTGCACTACGATTATGGCTTTTGCAGTTCAATTTTCCTAACATCAGGGGACTTCATTTAACCTAGAAAGAGCTTCTTCGACCAGTGAAGCGACTTGTATTAACCTTCAGAACTGCATAAAATCGCCTGGTGGTGGCAAAAATGAATGAGAAAAACCATCGTAGTGAATGGATTGACTCCTTCAGTACGATGACGTATAACTAATTTCAGACAGGTCACCACCAGTCGATTTTACTCATCAGTGGGAGAATCTCTAGTAGGGAAGAGCTCAGTGAAGCTACACATAACTCCTCCAGCTCCAAAACTTTCCGGTTAGCTGAGTCAAATCGTCTGGTGTTGGCAAGAGCGTGTTAATGATGGTAGTGCAGGGGCAGACAGGACATTTAACGAGTGGTGACAACCGCTTCCATTTATGTGTTAATGAGGCACGGGGCACGGCGTTAGAGAGAGAGAGAGAGACAGAGACAGACAGACAGACAGAGAATGGGCTTGATATTGGAATTACAATCTGTTTGATAGTATACTAGAACTCGTTTATACTCAGCATGATGTGATATTAATCCGTATCATACTTCCCCAGTATGATGATGATGATGATCTTGTTATTATTACTGGATAATTATTTCCTCTCGGATGGACTCTGAATTTATATCCCTTCTAGTCCACAGTATTCCTGTCTGCCTCCATGCCCGTTTACTCATATTTGCCAGTGTGACATGTTCACTTTAACCTGTGAACGTTAACGCTTTTATTATCATGATTTTTAAAAAAAGATTGCTCTTACCATCTCCAGACATTTGTATTCATTTTAGGACAGACCTCTCGTTAAAGGCCATATCCAACCCTTCCGATTTAATAAGCTTCTACTTAACTTCATACAGTCGCCTGGAAATAGTAAAAATTATATAAGAAAGACGTTATCGAAGTGAGTGGGCGAAGTCCACAGATACATTCCTGCGAATAATCTTGAGCAACTGATCATGCTCTAACCTACAACAGCCTTCAGATCCCAAACATCCTTTTATTGTAATATAAATCAAGAACTGGTTGAGAATTGAGTATAGCATTGAGAAACATGATTGCCGTGCTTCTTGAAGTAAGCATGACTGTCTCCAGTCTGCTGATTTGTTTCTTTGTAAGCCAAACAATATTGTCACAGGTATGTAAGTCACATAACACGTATTCAGATGTGCTCAGCAATGCTTTTACATGTTCCAAGGTAATAAAACATTTTAAACCTTCCAGTCAGCTCAAATATTGGTTTGTGTAGGAAGATGTAATAAGGTTTTAACAGTTTCGAGGCTATGCAAAAGAAATATTGATTGCAGTTGTAAACTCGCAATTAAAAGTTCCATCTTATACTCACATTCAGCTACATGCACTGATGTTCGGGGTCGATTCTAACCTGGACATTTGTAGCTGGGTAAGGATACTCACTGAGTACACAAGCAATACCGGTACCACGTCTTTAATACTGGGAAGTGGTTCTAAGTTTGTGAATCTGTGGATCGTATTTAGATCGGCATTGTAGTCTTCGTGGTACCTTTTTCTTGGCGATTTATTGTGTGTTTTACACGTTGGTGTTCTCTCGTTATTTACGTATTTTTAGTACTGAAGATGTTATTGAGGTGTATTGCACAAAGTAATTCATAGAGAAAGAATTGTTGCTAAATCCCCCACATCATTAAGAATACTTTACTGTCCTCTTCTGACTTGCCAGTCTCGCCACACTTCCCTGGCCTGACTTTCGTGTTTCCTCCTCGCAGACGGTGAGGTCAGCCCCCAAAGTGTGTCGCCGCCCGCCATGTCTTCGCTGCCCTTCACGTCGCCCTTAGAGGAGGAGGAGGAGGAAGGTGATGAGCGATCAGGGTCCTCGCTCAGCACTGCCTCCCGCTCCTCCCGCATACCCGTCCTCACTCGATCGTCCTCACTGCGGGTCAAGTCATCCACATCAACGCCAGAGAGTCGCAGCGGCAAGAGCAAGAGTGAGCCGCGCCCCGGGGCAAGACCTACTAAAGGCATCGTCAGGTGAGCCACATCATACTCGTTTTACTCTGACTTCGTCTGAAACTATATAAAATATCTTTCTGGAATGTTGGGTTGTAGCAGGAGATTAACTCTAGATTATGGTACACAATGAAGTACAGTGGAAAAGATGTAGAGTCGTAGCGTTGTCTTTTTTTCCGTCACTGTTATGTGAAACAATTTGCAAAAGGGAAAAGTCTGAGCCAGGTTATATAGGGTGAAAGAAAGCAGTACCGGTAATTGTGTTGGTGTGAGCTAGAATGCGGTAGCCTAACAGCCAACAGACCTACAGTAAGTGTAGGAAGTCAACAGAACTATGAACCATGTTGCATCCGCGAGGGGAATGAGTTTGGCTCTGTTTGTCTGTTCGTTTGTCAGTCTGTTTGTTATCAAGGTTATGGGAAAAAAAAAAATGAATGTATTTGCACCAAAGCCAGAAGTGACAGAGGACAATCATAAGAAGAGATTAGTTTTTGACCGAAAAGGTATTAGGTTACAGGTCAAGGACAAGCATAACTCAAACATATGTTATCCAGCTTTGTCCAAACTTGGTGAGAGGATTGACTGACAGGAAAGGGTGAAATGATTCAAGTATGAGAGCACTTAGTCAAAGGTAAAGGTCACAGGGAATGATCAGAGGTTCGGCCCATAACTCGTATGTTTTAATTCGATTTGAATCAGACTTGGTTGAGTAGTTTAAGGTTAGCCAATGATAAAATTATATTTTCAGAACAGTAGATCAAAGGTCAAGGTTACGTAAGGGCAGCTTAAACCCTTTTGATCCTATTTGAGCCAGACTTGGTGAATAGGTTGAGGATCAAATAAAGAAGTAGTTCGAGTTTGAGTAATTAGTCAAAGGTCAGGGAACCAGGGCAGGGTCAAAAGTTCGGTCTTAAGGCCCATCCACACGATCAATGGGTTCCTGGCGTATCCGAGTAAGTTTATTAGTTTCGAAGGATGGTGATGAATCACACTAAATAGTAGATCAGAAGCGGAGAAGGTGCTTCAGTTCATTAGGACTACAGAGTTAATTTTCAACACTTTTTCATTACTATACAGTACACCCAAACAACAGGTACCGTACCCATCGATCGTGAGGACGGACATTTAAGTTGATTGCACGGCACGGGTATTGTACTGCATTGCCGTGGTGGTGCTCATTGTTAAAACTGAGTTGGTGGAAGCGAAGGCATCCCCCAAGTTTTTTTTTTTTTTTTTTTTTTTTTTTTTTTACATTAGTGGAACACATGGATGGAAAGTAAAAGAAATTTGACTTTTCTTCCTCGTTGCGAAGAAACTGAACCTTTCTATTTCGTTGCTAACTGCGTTATGTAAATTGGAATGCATGCTGCAACCATTTCCTGTATATTCATTTTCCTTGTCAAAATTCACCATCATAAATTAGAGGTTTACCTACATTTTTTCGTACCCAGTCATGATTATGCGGCTCCTAGTTCTTATGTTGGGGCCAGTTATCCTCAGATATAAAGTTGTCTCCGCTTTATAATCTGAACGTAAAAGGAATACCGGCAGTAGTTCAGTGGACAGGGATCCTTGTAACCGTACAGGCATATCTTCTGTTCATGTTTGTGAAAGAAGACTGATAGGCGAAATTATATATCTGATCGTTGGTGTAAAGACCAGCAAACACTACAGCATAATTCAATTGCCATATCCTGAGGAGGGAAAGATCTTGCTCAGTGCACTGTGGTTTTGTTTATTCACACTGTTATTTCAACAGTTCCTGAGCAAAATTAATTTTATAAGACCTGGTGTTTCATTGTCTAGATTCTCGAAATGATCGAGCCAATATTTATTTTCATATGACAGAGTGGTAATGTTAGACGTGAAATACGAGTTGTGGATACCGTCGACTTAACTCCCCTGGAGGGAAAGAGTACAGTCAGGAACAAATATCTTCTCTTTTGCCTCTCAGTTTCCTCTTGATAGCAAATATTCCTGAGCTGAGAGAGGCATGGTTGCTTTGCTCATAGATAACTTTTGCATCATATTGTTCATATGTGGGGGAGGGGGGGGAAGGGCGGAAAAAAAAAAATATCGTATTTTATTGATTTATTATATTATCCTACATTTTTGTTATCGTATTTTAATGTCGTTTCTTTAGTTTTTCTTATTTTATTTCCTTTTCTCATTTGTTTGCATTTTTACTTTGTCCTGGTTTTGTCCTGACCGCACCATGTATTTCTCCTCGGTGGGACAGGTCGGCCAGTTTCGGCAGCTCCCGCGGGATGGCCGGCAGCCTCACCTCGTCGTTCTTGTCCACCTCCATGGTGTCCTCGCTCCACCACCACCACCATCACCACCACAGCCCCACCTCCACCTCCACCACACCTCGCAGCCACAAGTCCCTCACCCCGGAGACGCCCCGTAGAGTCTCCAGCAGTCACGCCAGGAGACCCAATCACACCGTCAGCGACAGGAAATCGCACGTGAGCAGAAATAATAATCATGAAATAGAGATGAGAGGAATAAATTAATGAAAAATAAATCATAATATAGGAAAATAAAGCTGTAGGAAAAATAAAGACTTGAATAATAGTAGACACATAGAGTAACCATTCCTCGGTTTGTTTGGTGAATGCTAGTCGACGTTTTGAGTTTTAGAAATTAATGTGGTCGTATTCTTGTAAGTTTAGGAGGCTCCTCATCACACTTCTTCCAAGTCAGTTTAATTCTCCTCACTGCTCCATAATATTCTCGTGTATTCAGTTTATGCGAAATACGTCGGTAATGGAAACAAATTGCCTAAAAGTAGAAAATTGACCCCCTCAGTATGCTGCCTCTAAAGTTTACTCCATTAATAGCCCGATGACTTTATAGGTTGCTGTTCAGGAGAGCCGTCTAGGAAGTGAAGGCTGTACTTAACCCATCCAGTTAAGAATTTCTCGCCTTGTGAACAGTATTGTCTGGTAGTTGCAGGGATCATCAACTTAAAAAAAAAAATAAAAAAAATAAGTCATCGTCCTGTAGATTAAGCAGGAATCCTGTTAAAAGCTCTTACTTCTCGGCCAGAACGATAATAATATACAGTAGGGTTCTCTGAAGTTATTATAAAATCGTCTGACATTAGTCGAATTAAAATGTAAACTCGTACCTCGCAGCCAGTGCTAACGTATACTCCAAATGAATCGCCAAGGAGCAGTTGCTAAGTAGCCTCCAAAACCGAGTAGAGTACGGCCCATTGTGTTGTATATTTATTTGGCCTGGCTCACAGTGATGGTTTATTATGTATTGTTATTTATGTTGTCCTTGCAGTGCCCGTGAGCAGTTACACCAGCATGGCAGCCCGCTTTGCCTTTGTTTCTGCATGGCGTCTTGATTGGGCTTGGTTTTTTCCTTCTCCATTTCTCTTCCTCCTGCTTTTCCCCTTTTCCTCCTCCACGTTTCAGTATGACTTCAGCTATTCTTATATCCTTTCATTCTTCTTTCCGGTCGTATGCTCCCTTTTCTCATGTTTTTCTTCTTTTTAATTTGACAGTCATGACATCCCAACCTGTCCTTGTCGGTGCATGGCTTCTTTATTGCTCTTGTTTTGTTGCATGACTGTATTGCTGTTATTCTCTTAGCACTGTTTTTATTCCTTCTTCAATTCGTTTTATTTTTGTCTTCTTTTGCAGTTCTTCTCTTACGTCAGTTTTTAAGCTTTAATAATTTTGTGTTAATTAATGTTTCTCTTTTACCTCTTTTTTTTTTCTTCTTGGTCGTGCTCTTGTTCTTCGTGTTCATGTGTTGGTGCCATTCTGGTTGTTCTCTTTCCTATTTCTTTGTCTTGGGCGTTTGTCCATTTCCGTTTCTATTCGCTGCGTTCATTTATTATGACCTTCATGCGTCCTTTAGTGGTAGGTAGTGGCGACCATTATCCATTTACTTGATGTAGTTCTGCCTACTTCTTCCTTAGTCTTTATCATTCTTTTTCTGTGCCTGCCCTCATCTCGTCCTGTTTCTCCCATCTTTCCTGTCACTTCTTGTCGCTTTTCTTTCCGTTACAGGTGGCTTTACATTGAGTGACAAGCCAAATTGTTTCCTGTAAGCCAAGAAACCATTTACAGCACTGGGTGGTAACCATATAACCAAACCATACGTGCTCCCTACGTGTCAACAAGTGGGTTGGTGGAGGGTTAGTGCCCCTCCCCGTAAAACAAATAACTCAGAGTCAAATGGCCACCCCTTACGGGATTATGGCGTCTGGCAATAGATAGATAGATAGATTCGTCCTTTTTGAGCCTGTACTCGGCCGCCTTCATTCCTACATCTTTTACATCATTTATTATTATTATTATTATTATTATTATTATTATTATTATTTTATCTTCTGTCGTTTTGTATGCACCATAGTCCCTCCTACGTTCCACTTCTTTTCCTTCATTCTACCTGTTTCGTTTCCTTCTTTGTTTGTGCCTCTTTACCCTCATTCTTCCTACATCTCTTCCACTATTCATTCTGCCTCTAGTCCTGTATTTTTCCTGTCTCTTTTCCCTCGTTCTTCCTGCCACTTTTCTTTCACTTTTCCTGCTTCTTTTCTTTCATTCTTCCTGCCTCATTTCTTTCATCCTTCAAGTCTCCTTTCATTCTTCCTGCCTCTTTTCATTCTTTCTCCCTGCTTCATTTCTTTGATTCTTCCTGCCTTTTTTCCTTCATTCTTTTTTCCTCTTTTCCTTCTTTGACTCTTTCCCTCATTTTCCCTGCTTCTTTTCCATCCATATTCCTGACTCTTTTCCATCACAGTTCATGATTCATTTTCTTCGTTCATCCTTACTCTTTTTTCATCATTCATCCTTTTCTGTTCGTTCTTCCTGTCTCTCTTCCTTTATTCTTTTTTGCCTCTTTTCCTCCTACCTGCGTGTTCCTTCATTCTTTGTCTCGTTTCCTACTTCTTGCCCATTCCTTCAATTTCTCCGCCTTCTTTCCCTCCATTCTCCCTGTCTCTCGTCCTTCGTTTCTTTCTCATTACCTTCAATGTTCCTGCTCTGGTTTTCCCACATTTTTTCCCGTCATTCTTCCTGCCTCTTACACCTCCGTTCCTGACACATTTCTTCTATTGTTTATGCCTTATTCAGCAATTTCTCGTTTCACTTCAGCAATTGTTTTTCTTGCTGTTTTCTCTCTTGTGCGTCCAAAGCCGTGTGTGGGATCGATGTCTCTCTCCCTCTTCCCCCCCCCCCCTTCTCTCTCTCTCTCTCTCTCCCCTGCATTTTTCTCTTTTCTCGTCTTTCCGATTATGAAATCAGGCAGTTAATGTGTCACTGATAAAGCCAAGAAAATGACGGGAGGTTTTAACGCTGACATTCTCTCATTCACACACGCACCAGGCCACAAAAGGTCAAGGCCTTTGTCAGGTTTCACAGCATACAGACAAGATCATTTTCTCCCCTCCATTTTTATTTATTTTTGTTGTCAGCTTAATATTTTTCTCCCGGAGGCAAAGTATATTAAACCCATTGACTTCCATGATGTTTTTATATTGTATTTTTGCTATTTCCCAGGGAATTTTATCATGAGAGACTTCGAACTTGAGACGTTACATAGAGCTTTTATTATCCTCTACAGTACTTTGAGACTTTTCCTGATTTACATAAATCTGTCCTACAGCACCAGGAATATGCCATGTATTACGTCTTCGGACAGAATAGATTATTAATATTTCCACCTCAGGGGATGAGCTGAGTTTTGTAATCACAGGATACTGACTTGAAGGCGGGACGTTTGAATCATTTGGGTATATTATTACTGTTATCGTTCTATGCGCCACGACTATTAAATCGATTGCCTCTGTCCTTGACGTTGCATTAAGGTATCCGGTGATGCGTAGTGAGAAAGTAATTCGTGTATTTCTTTGAGATGAGAGGATGAATACTCGTACTTGGTGAACTGGGCATAGAACCCCATACGTTGTTCCATGTCATGGAGTCCTACTTCTTTCACAAAAATTTAAATCTATAATTAAGAAATGCAGTAGAAAATCTTACAGAGTCTTTTAAGGTTTTGTAATATACTTGGGAGTTATTTACATGGCTTGAGTCTTTAGGATACTCTGGTACTCCCGGATGCCCTCAGCCAGTTATTCATTATTCTATCCTCTTTCCTTTTTTGTTGAATCTGATTGATTTCTTAGTCCTATCAGCATCTCCTCAGTTTCTCGTCTTGATTGTCACTTGTTCTTTGCATATTATCAACACTGTTAGTTTTCCCTCCCACTTTTTCTTCCTGGTGACGTCACTGGCCTGGATTTGATGTCAGTGGGTCGTGCTCTCCACCATCCACGATCTGATATCACTCTGCATTCTTCTGTTGTCACTTTTTTTGATTGTTCGTTATATTTTCCCGACTTTATTTATTTATTTATTTATTTATTTTTTTACTTTTTCCCTTCCGTTACCTTGTGACGTCACAGGCGCTCGTGTGATACATTAGTAGTTTTTGCCCTGCTTTTGATAATCGTAGTTGACTGTGACCATTCATTATCTGATTCCTCTCTACCGTCTGTCAGTGTATCATTCAGATTCTCACTTTTTTTTTTTTTTCACTTCGATATATCATCTCACATTTTTCTTTCATTCACCCCGACATCCAGGGGATGTCTTGGTCTCGGTGTGTCACTGTCGGTTCAACGAGGTGTGACCTTTGATTCGGCACTGTCTCGGGGCATTCTGTCGAGAGAGAGAGAGAGAGAGAGGGGGGGGTGGGGGGACTTTGTGGATGGCTAAGTCAGGTGCTGTACAGTATTCCCAACTTTTCCCACTCACCCCTTCACCCGCATACTGAATGAGATATCATTTGCCAAGCTTTTTCCAAAGAAAAAAAAAGAAAAAAGTTACACTCAGCTCTTACCAAAGTTCACACATCCCTGTACTCTGACCTAACAAGAACAGTGCTGTCTTACTAGGTCCCACTTTCACAGTTTCACTGTTTCCCTCCACGTTTCCTCACCTATCTCGCGTCTCATACATCCAACATCTCTGCTCTACCCTGCCCATACCTACCATATTCTAGCAACGTTTATTCGGCTGTCGCATGCTTACCACTCTCACACATCTTACATAACTTGCTGCTGACATTCCTTCACCTATACACTTGACTGTTCACTTCCAGGTACTTCGTTCTTGCCTTGAACAATTCACTTCCCACCTTCCCTTCATAAATTACCTCATTCTTTGGCCTATCCTTACATACCAGGCAAGTGTTCTCTTCGGTCCTATAGCCTGAAATCACTCTTCACTCCGTGTCTTGGTTTCTGTAATTTAACTCTTTCTTCCGCTACTCATTGCTCTTCCTCTCCATACTTTCTCCCCTCATCAGCCCTTGCATTTCTAATGTCACACACCTTCTTCCATTTATTGTTTACCGCAATGCCTGGCCCATTCAACCACCTTCCGTGCCTGTGTGTTGTCATTCTTTCTTTCAAGCTTTACTGTACCTCACCACCTCTTTCGCCACACATTCTTCAAAAGAACTCCATCCAGTCTCTCCTCTCACTGCGTCCACAGCCACATACATATTCGTCCTACCATATTTTGTATCATCTCCAGCTTCGCTAAGTCACTAATCGTTCATGCCATTCTTTCTAGTCAGTACAAAAGTCCAGACACTGCCATTTCCTTCCATACACCTCGCACTACTTCATGCTTATTCGCTCTGCACTTTGCCATACTCCCTAGCCTCCACGCCACTGGCTGTGTTACAGGAATGGGTTGTCCTGGGTTTGGTTCAGAATAGGTCATGTTCTCCATCATCCATTTTCAAAATTCGTCACGGCATCCTTTTAGTTTTCACACAAATTCTCACTTATTCATATATCTTTCCTGCTGTAATATTTCATTTCGCTTTTTTTCCTTCGTTTACCCCGGTGACGCCACTGGCCCTAATGCAGGAGTGGCGTGTCTTGGATTTAGTGTAAGAGTCAGTCATGTCCTCCACCATCCATCTTATTAATCTCGGTAGCCTTTCAAGTTTTCACCTGAACTTTCATGTACTTTATGTTTTTCCACGACTTTAATAGATCCTCACTTTTGTCTTTATTTACCTTGGGGACGTCACTGGCCATGGTGTAGGAGTGGCCTGTCCTGGATTTGGTGTCAAAGTCTGGCGTGTTCTCCACCATCCTGGAGGGCTCGCGGGAGAGTTTGGAGGCCGCCACGGTAGGATGAGTGTACTAGACTCTCATTGATATTTTTCTAAGCTTTTGTATATTTTGTAGTGCGGGGCATTTGTAAAGCATATGGCTACATATCAAGGCATTGAGAAAGTACGTAGTTGCACTTTAAGGCATTCAGAATTATGACTGCATATAAAAGTATTGAGGATACTGACATTAGGGCATTGCAAAATACTGCATTGTTGAATAGCATTTGAAAAGTACTTTACTGCATTCTAATGCAAACTGAATAGTACATGTATGTATTCCCTGGCATTTATGATTGTGTGGTTGAATCATGCGGCGTTATTAGTAAGCAGTTTTAATGTTTTAGCAGTAGAAAAAAGTGCTTTCAAGTTGTATGCATTAATGCTGATGTTTCATAAGATTTTTAAAAGCTGCTCGCCTATGCTGTAATACAATGTAAAAGTTGGTTTTTACCTGTAATGCAGAATTCTCCAGCATATACTGTAATATATTACATGTAAGTAATACAGGGTGGGCCAAAAGTTACTTTACCATAATATTATTTGATTAATACAGTAATATTACAACTATAATACAGTTATGTTACAGCATCCATATTCATTTGGATGCAAGATGGTGCACTTCCTCACAATGGTAGGAATGTGGGAAAATTTCTCGGTAACACTTCGACACATGGGTTGGAAGAAAGGGTATTTTTGAGTGGCCTCCAATTTCGCGTGACCTAATGGCATGTAACTTCGCAGTTTGGAGAATGATCAGAGAGAAAGTTTAAAAGACAAACCCTAGAACTCTTCAAGAACTGAAGGAAAGAATAATAGCAGAATATGACAAATTACAAAATGATCATGAGTTGCGAAAAAGAATTTGCCACTGTGTCTAAGAGGTGTCAGTTCTGTGTAAGGGAAGGAGGAGGTTATTTTGAACAATTGATTTAACTCTATTTTTAAGTTACGTGATGTACACTTCAGTTAGTTGAAATATAATTGGTGTACACTTTATTTAGTTGAAATATAATTGGTGTACACTTTATTTAATTGAAATATAACTGTTAACAAATAATATTATGGCAAAGTAACTTTTGTCCCATCCTGTTTAAAATATTCATTTGTAATAGCCGTTCTCTATAAGCCTGTATAACTGTTCATTTACCAGGAATATATGCTGGTGCTGTTCAGCTCATGTGAAGTATACACCGTAAGTTGACTCTCATTTGAATGCTGGTACTTGTATGTAACTAACAGTCCATATGAAATCCACTGTAGAACTAAATCTTGTTATCAGAGTTTGAATGGTAGCCTGAAGTAACTCGTTCCCATGCTGGCAGAGTAGGAATGGGGATATCATTTGAGTCTTAATTAACCTATTGAAATGTAATTAAGGTGGGTGCATAAGTAATGGATACTCAGACTTGAAATATTTAGCTTCATTACCATTAACCTCCTCGGTACAATATCTTGATTTGCTGCAGTCTTGTTACGTGCAGACGATTTTATTCAGTTTGGGGGAGATCCTCACCGCTGGACTTGTATTCGCATACTGGAGATGTTGCGTAGAAAATTGACAACATCCTTTTTAATACTCAATGGAGGAGCCTTCAGTACTGTGGGGTTTTCAGGAGTGCAGAGTTTATTGTTACGAATCACAGACTTGTTGTTGCCGTTCTAAAGCTACGAATCAAAACTGAGGGAAGTTTAAATTGCTGCCATAAACATTTCCTTCTTGAGAAACTCAGGGATGAAGAATGTGCTTATGAGTATTCAGATTGGTTTGAGGTGCTCAGTACTGTTGAAGACTGCTGAATTATGGAATACCTGTAAGTGTATTACCCTGGCAGTAGCTGATGACTGCTGGAGAGCACATGAGACCAAGGAGGGATTTTGTTACGCTAGGGAGAGTCGTCCGCTAGACCGGCTGGAGATCGGCAGCAGCACACACTTCTGTCTCGACAGGGACAAGTTTTACAGAGAAGGAACAAGGAGAGGTATGTCAGAGAAATCACTGGGGAGGTGAAAGGCTGCTTTCGTGCAAATGACCTCTGTCCTGCTTACTGAACCCTGAAGAAGCTCCACTTCAGACCCGCCTCTCAGGTTAACACTGTTTGGACAGCAGATGGACGTCTCTTCTCGGGGGCAAGGGAGTGTAGGGCTCGTTGGACTGAGTCCCTTGAGCTCTTGTATATGATTGAACCTCCCATTGGAGAGCTACCATTGACTGGTGTACAACCATTGTCTGCTTTCCCACCAGTTACTAATACTGTGCCTTCTCTAGAGGAAATCAAGAAGGCTTTGGATTGGTTGAAAAAAGGTAGAGCAGCTGGTGTTTTGTGGCATCCTAGCTGAACTTATTAAAACTGGGAGTGAATCCATGAACAGGACATTACATATAGAAGCCATCAGGCGGACTGGCAACATTCCACCTAATTGGACAAGGGGTCTGGTCACCTTTGTCTGGAAAGGGAAAGGAGACCAGCGTGGTGTTACAGTGATCAGTGTGCCAGGGGAGGTTCTCACTCACATTTTCCTGGTGCGTATTCAGGACCATTTGCTAAAGTTTCAGAGGCCTGAGCAATCTGGATTCACACCCAAGAAGTTTACAGTTAATGGTATCCTAATTCTTGTAGACCGCTGCCTTGAGAATCAACAGGGTCTGCATGCAGCCTGCATGAATCTTAAGGAGGCATTCGACTAAGTAAATCAGGAGTTACAATGGGATCCCCGCAGAGATAATACAGTTGATTACTTGCCTGTATTCAAACACTGAGAGTGCTGTGGAGTAAGAACATTCAGCTCCTTCCCAGTAAGTACTGGTATAAGACAGGGATGTGTCCTCGCCCCCCACGCTTTTCGACACGTGGATGGATTGGGTACGTGGCCAGGCTGTGAGTTGAAGTCACTTTGGAGTATCAGTTGGCAGTTCCAGGGTTACTGACCTTGATTTTGTAGTTGATAGTTATCCTAGCAGTGTCGCTGGAGATACTACTGAGTGCCGTCGGGGATTATCACGAGAATCCAAAACCACTGGGATTAAAGGTCTCTTGGGCTGAGGCATTTGGTGGCTTGTTGGATGAAGCAGTTCACTGTCCAAGCATATGGTGTGAACGTGGAAGTCTTGGAAAGACCCATTTAGCCTGGTTCATAATAATGATAGGAAATGAGATTTCTCGTTGCATTGGTGTGGCCTATGGCGTTATTAAAGCACTCAGTTCAGGTATTGGCATTGTCGTTATTTGTGTAGTTTGGCGAAAATTCGCATCTTCAGTGCATTGGTGCTCCCTGTCATACTCTATGGTTGAGAGATGCGGACACTAAATAGTAGCTTGTAGCTGTGAATATACTCCATTGGCACTAAAGCCCTTCACAGGATCATGGGATATCAGTGGTACAACCCTGTGCCTAACTAGCGACTACTTCGTGAGACTGAATTGAGGCCTATTACCCACCAAATACGTCAGTGCCAGCTCCAGTTATATTGGCACTTGACCAGTTTTCATAAGGTTAATCCTACCCACGGGATAATCTCTGCGAGAGTTAACCAGGGATGAGGGAGACCAAGGGAAAGGGCACGGAATTCAGGCAGGGGCAGGTCTACACTCCTGTCGAGAGATTTTTAGAGGAGAAATAATCGCTGCCTGGAGGTTGCATTAAGCGACCATTGTGTGTAGAGTAGGAGGGTGAGTGAGGCTATACGTCCCTCAGCGTTTGCCCCCACATAATGATGTTGATGATGATGATGATGATGGGGGAGACCTCTTGTTGGGAAAAGATCATTTTGAAAAGTCTAATTGAGGAAAGTCGTTTGGGGATAGCAAGGATAGAATAAATGTCATCGTAGTGAAGGGATTAAAACGTAAATGTAGCTGAGATCTGGAGCCGAATTGCACTATAAACTATTGCAGTAAAATGTAGGCATACAATATCAGGGTTTGGTGTATTGCCGCAAAACTTGTTAAAATTGATGAGATTGATAAATGGAATGTAAATGCCACCCAGTATAAGTGATGATAAATGGAATGTAAATGCCACCCTGTATAAGTGATGCCCTTATTCAAATTTCAGTAGCATTCAGAAGTTTTCATGTCTCTCACCAGTGTAGGCGTAACCTGTTGTGTTAGATATGCGAAAGATTTTATTAGTATTGCTGTTATATTTCCAGAGACGAGGGCAGTGTAACTAAGTAAATTAATAAATATGCCGTCCATGAAGCTCGTGTTGCCGTAGTTTCTTATCGGGGAAATTTTGAAAGTTTTAAAGCGCATAAAGTGTTCATTAGGGTTAATTAGATGGGAGATTGATAGTGGGGTAATGTGTGATAAGAGAGGGTGGGGCTGGTTTGTGTGTGTGTGTGTGTGTGTGTGTGTGTGTGTGTGTAGCGGCACTCGCATGATTACTGCACCTCCTGCTGATTGGCGCACACAGTGGACACACCCACACTACCACTACCCTCACTGGTCACCACACACACACACACACACACACCGGTATGAGTTGAAGGGTAGTAAGGGTCTAGAGATTTAGTGGACAATTATTTGCGTTAACATATCATGGCAGACGTTCATTGTTACCCCAGAGAAAGCCTTGACGAGGGTTAGGTGTCACGGCTGACAACATTCATGGCGGGACAGGGAGAGGGATATGAGATGGTATGGAGTGGGAATGCGTATTAGTAAGTCTGGTTAGGAGGAAAGCATAATAATTTTCTTTTCTGTTAAGTCATCTATCCATCATATACTAATATAATGCTGCATTCGTGTATTGCTCAGTTGCTGTAGTGTTATGCTGTAGTGTTGCTTACGGTGTCGAGTGGATTCCTTGCGTGCTTGCTTGCTTGCTTGCTTGCTAACACTGCTTGTGAATATCGACTTTAGGTATGTAGAAAGTGTAGTGAAGTGTAACCTTCCCGAGTAATGACTAATAATTTTGCACGTAAGAGATTTTTTGCAGAGGTAGTTTGTGAAAAAATGCTTTACCTTGAAGCGAAGAATAATTTTTGCAAATGCATTTACTTGAATCTAAGAATTAATGACGTTCAGAGGAATTAGAATGGTTCGACTATGTTGCGGCATGTGTGACACCTTAGTATACTGTAGCATTGTTAATGGTAGAAAATGAGTGCTCATGTTATAGTTTGATTACTGTACATGTACGTGTGAAATAACCGTATTGTGAGGTGTTGAAAGTTATAATAATGGTCTGGTGGTGGTAACGGGGCCATGGTGGTTCACACGTCAAGGTAATAATATAATATTACACTGTATGTACTGAAATGCTGTCTGAGATCTAATTTTTGTACGCTAGTAATGGATGATGTAATATCTGGAATTAAAATTGCAGTATTCCCAAACCCCAGACAGCATTTCGTACTCTTTCCCTGCTGAACCAAGTCCACGAACATGTTATTGGTAGATAAAGATGAAGAAAATGCTAGATAGACATAACGGCACTTTGGCGCCCAAAGTGGGCTGAAGGGTAGGATAGGTAACATGAGTGGATGATGAGTTTAGTGACGTTTCGCAGGCACACCACAGCCACAGACACTCATGCTCACATCTTGCACCATCACAACCACCACCATTACCATTTAATCACTAGTTAACCGTAAGTTTAGGCTCAATCACTTCTACCAGAGTCACAGGCACCAGTGTTTTAGGTAGCCACAGTCATCCACTAGACACCACACTGTCGTATTACCTTTGTAGCACCATATCTCATAACCCCACAAACCAAATCACTCACCGACGCACCCAGTGACTATCATCTACAACGCCACTCCAGTCACTACCCACCACACTAACCACCTACCACAACATCCGGGCTTCCAACCAACCTACCACCCAACACTGAACATCTCTCCTGCTAACCACCTGTACCGCAACAGCATCCGTATTTACCGCCCACAATACCACCATCCTCTAGCCAATCTATAACTCAACAAACCACACCTCTACCACCCGGCATGAATCACCTCCCCAGCCAATCTCCCAGCCACTCAACCACCCACAGTAACCACTTCACACCACCCAGTCACCCACACTAACCGTCCCCTTTCCACGTCCTTATCATGTTCTAGTCTTACGCCGGATTAGGCAACTCGTGGCACCCAGGCCTCACCTACCACAACCACAACCACACCAGGAGACCCAACTTCCTCCCCGTAGCCAACCACACCACCTCTGTGCCAACCACACCGGTGAGTAGAGACAGCATCCAGTTTGTAGTGTGTGTGTGTGTGTGTGTGTGTGTGTGTGTGAGAGAGAGAGAGAGAGAGAGAGAGAGAGAGAGGCTGAACACGTAGTGCATGGTTAACCCAAAGAATGTTTGTGTCATGAAATTATTGTTTTTTTCTTAGCATTTCGTATGATTTTTGTTTAATGCAGTGTAATATCTATTGATAGTAGTAATAATAGTAGGAGTAGTTTATAGGAAACCTTTTTATTCTTCTCCCCCCCCCATAATCATGTTTCCATAAACACCTCTTTCCGATATAAGCTGTTCTTTTACTTCCAGCTTCTCCTGTCTTCTACATTTGTACTTCACAGTAATTATCTTTCTTCATCGTTTTTGTTCATTAGTTGTCTCTGTCCTTTTTGCCTTCCCTCTCTACTTCACTTATTTCCTGTTACTTTTTTTCACTTTCCGTGTTTATACATTTCCCTCCCTTCTCCCTCTCCCACTTTCTCTTTCCCTATCCCTTTTACCCCCTCAAACCCCTTCCTCTTTCCTCTTCACTTTCCTTCTTCGCTCCTTCCCCTTCCCCTCCATCTTCCCTCTTTCGTCGCCTCCCTTGTATCTCATCCATCCCCCCCTTCTTCCCTTTCCCTTCGCCTCTCGTATTTCCTCTCCCTCCCCCTCCCTCTCCCCCTTCCTCCCATCATATCAGTGCCCTTCATCCTCCCCAATCTCCTCCCGTCTTCCCACTCCCGACTAACTCTTCCCTCCCCCATCTCTTCTATGTCCTTTCACCCCACCGATTTCCTCCCTCCCCACCATTCTCCTCCCCTTCCCTCTCTTTCCATTATTCCTGTGAAAGCATCGATATCCAACCGTCCGCCATTATCCTTCTCGCCTCGCCCTTTCTTCCTTCATTCTTCTCTTCCCTTTCTCTCTCTTGCTTCTCTTCCCTTCTCCCCCTTCCTCTACCCTCTGTTCTTTCTTTAGCTTTCCTCCCTCCTTTTATTCTCTCCTCTGTCTTTCTTTCTCACCCTTCTTCCTCCTCCTCCTCCTCCTCGTCCTCGTCCTCGTCTTCGTCTTCGTCCTCGTCGTCCTCCTCCTCCTCCTCCTCCTCGTCCTCCTCGTCGTCGTCGTCGTCTTTCCTCCTCCTCCTCTCTCTCTCTCTCTCTCCCCACCCATTCTTCCCCCCCCCCCTTTGTTACACACCCCGTCTTTTTCACTAGCGTCTTTTATCTCTCCACTACAGGGTTCCCAGCCAGAGACGCCCTCCAAGTCCCCTGACCAGGACGACAGCGACTCCGTCAAGAGCCTGGGGTCTGTGTCGTCCACCCTGAGCTGCGACGCCGCCACGCTCCACCACCAGGGGACCAAGAACGGACGCAGTCTCAAGTACGTCCTCCACTGCCGCCACGCACACGACGAGCATGACCCGGACAAATACCTCACACCGACACAGAGGGCCGCGCGGAGAATCAGGGAACTCAAGGTAAGGGGCGCGAGAGTGTGTTGTATGGTGGAGGGAAGGGTCGACGGAGGGTTGATTGGGGCAGGTAGCTTAATATTTTTCAGAAAAGGTCTTTCAGTCACATTCAGGCTTCGTGTAAAAACAGGGTCCTTGTTGCCATAGTCAGAGGCGGAACTAGTCAAGTCTAGTGACACGAGATTTTTTACCTAGACCCAAGGACTTCGGTAAGTTGAGTATTTTTAGGGGGCATTGTGTGCAGTGAGTTAGTTTTGGGGTGTACGAGGAGATACTAATGGAAAATTTGTTTGGGAAGAAGGCAAAGACTTGAAATATATTTGAGTATTAGCCTG
This sequence comes from Coenobita brevimanus, assembly GCF_032717465.1. Taxonomy (NCBI): domain Eukaryota; kingdom Metazoa; phylum Arthropoda; class Malacostraca; order Decapoda; family Coenobitidae; genus Coenobita; species Coenobita brevimanus. The sequence goes on along the minus strand of NC_137050.1, from coordinate 11,678,188 downwards.
CAAGGAACGGCGAAGGAGATACTTAAATGGTGATACTGAGGGCAGTGGGGTGAGGGAAACCTGATTGGCTAATAATAAGGCAGGGTAGGAGTTAATTGGGTGGTAGCAGTGCGGGAAGGACGAGGTAACACGGAGTTAATTGGTCAGTGGTCTTCAGGGAGGGAGGATCCGGGAAGAGGTCAAAGTGAGGAATAGAGAAGTGGTTGTGGCAGCGAAGGGACGATAACGAGGGATGAAAACCAGAATTGGCCAGATCCGTATTAGACCAGAATTCTTGAAGTTCGTGAAAGATTTTTGTTTATTCTTATTATTGAGAGAAAAATATCCGCCAGAAGTGTTCATCCAAGACCTAAAACAGAGAATTGTCATAATCTGTATAACAAATATTGTGTTTCAACTAACGCCAGACGATTTTACACCGCTGAGTGAGTCATAAGACCTGAGAGTTACTTGGTCATGATCATCAACACTTTGAGCAGAGAAACTACAAAAGAATAACAAGTTAAGTAGTGTACTTGGTTGACTTAACTCATTTTGCCCAGTATGGACACGTTTAGTTGTGTCAGCGTTGAGGTAGGAGGATGTAACAGAGAGGAGGGAACTGGTGATATATGTCGAAGGGAAAAAGAGCTTAGGGAAGACGAGAAGTTAATTCGTCCAGCCAGGAGGCGTACTACTTATTTTGTTCAATTCTGCCTAGGAGAGCTCCACGGTAGAGAAAGGGTAATAAGGGCAGTAACTAATATCAACAAGCGGAAAGTGTTGCCTATGATGCACAAAATTATCGGGAGTAACAACGCTAAATTTACGTCGCTGAAGGGATTAAGGAAGGAGGGAGGGATAACGTGAAAGAGAGGGATGGTTTAGAAGAAGCGGTACGGTGAGAGAGAAGGACTGTGTGACAGAGAGGGAGGGAGAGTGTGAAAGTGAGGGATGAAGTTAGAGGGAGAGACAGTGTTAGAGGGAGAAACGAAATTAAAAGGAATGATGAAGTGAGAGAGAGAGAGAGAGAGAGAGAGAGAGAGAGAGAGGTAATAAATGTGAAAGGAAGGGATGATGTGAGAGGGAGAAATGAACTGGGAGGAGGGGATAGTTTCAGAGGAAGGGATAGTGTGAGAGGGAGGGATGAAGTGAGAGGGAAGGATAGTGTGAGTTGGAGAGATGAGATGAGATAAGAAGGGATGAAGAGAGACTGAGGAAGGAAATGAGAGGGAGGGATGAAGTGGGAGAAAGGGAAAGGTGAGTGAAAGGAATGATGTGAGAGGGAGGGATGAAGTGAGAGGGAAGGATAGCGTGAGAGGGAGGGATGACGTGAGATGGAGGGTTGACGTGAGAGGGAGGGATGAAGTGAGAGGGAGGGATGAATGTGGAGAGGGATGAAGTGCGAGGGAGGGGTAGTGAGAGAGAGAGAGAGAGAGAGAGAGAGAGAGAGAGAGAGAGAGCGGTGGAAAGAAGGAAGAAAAAAGAAAAAAGAAAGAGAAGGAACGGGGGAAGTAAGAGAGGGGAAAGTAAAAAGGAAGAGAGGCGAGAATAGGAGGGAGGAAGCAAAAGACGAAGAGAAATAGAGAACAGAGTTAGAGGAATCAAGGGAAAGGGACTGAAGAGGGAGAAGGGAAGAGGAGGAAGAAAGAGAAAGGAAATGAAAAGGGAAAATGGAAAGATAGGGGTCAGTCAAGCGTTAACCAAGTATGCCCCGTCCCCCTTGCAGCCCCCTTCCCCGCCCTCCATCTTGGTACTGCCCCCCACCCCACTGCAAAACTTGTTACTCTCACTCAAAGGCGGGCTAAGTTTGCTGCATATCCACTCTGGGGCCGCCTAAGCCACGCCGCAAAGTTTCAAGTGGGAGACGGTATTTTTACACACACACACACACACACACACACACACACACACACACACACACACACACACATTGCTATTGGATGGATTTTGAAAACAGTATTAGGAAGAAATTGTTTTTAAAATTTGTATTTACATTGAGTGATTTTATTTTAGTATTAATAAATATGTATAATTACGTCAGTATACTGTGGTTTAATTTCTTAGTCATCTATGAATGATAAGCGTGTGTGTGTGTGTGTGTGTGTGTGTGTGTGTTATTTAACTAATTCATTTGATGAGTGCACAATAGTGTGTAAAAAGGTATTGAATACTGAGGGCGGGTGTGTGGGAATGTGTACAGTACAGTGGAGGAGAGTGTGGTGGGTATACAGCTTAGCAGTTTGTATAAAGCAGGTAGAACACATGGTGGATGTGTATGAGTGTTTATAAAGTTGGCAGTATGTACTGTGGGTCTACCGGAGTGTGTATACAGGCAGAAGTACTTATGGTGGGTTTGTAGGAATGTGTTTATAGGTGGCAGCGAGTGCGAAAGTGTGTGTTTATATTGAGTAGATACAAGCAGGTATGGTGGATTTATAGGAGTGTGTATAAAGTTGGTAATACTCATGGTGCGTGTGTAGTTTGTAGAGAGTTGTGAGTACAAGTAATGACTGTGTACAGGGTGGCGGTGGAGAGGGTACGTGATAATTATAGTACCGTACATGTAATGTGAAAGAGAGAGAGAGAGAGAGAGAGAGAGAGAGAGAGAGAGAGAGAGAGAGAGAGAGAAATTCAAAGAGGAAGGAGGGAGGCAGAAGGGGAAGATGGGGATGGTGTGGTAGGAGGGGGCCTGTGAGACAAGGAGAGATGGAAGAAAGGGAGGATGTAAAAGGCAAGTAAGAAAGAAGAGGCGAGGAGGAGGGTAGGGAGAAAATCGTGAAGAAAATAATAAGGTATCTTGTGAGTACTTACGCTGGGGGACTGTTTATAAGGAAACACACGTACGCAAGCAAGCAAGCACGCACGCACGCAAGCAAGCACGCGCGCGCACACACGCACACACGCACACACACACACACACACACACACACACACACACACACACACACACACACACACACACACACACACACACACACACACACACACACACACACACACACACAAAGTTCACATTGTTGTTGTTGCGCTAACTTATCTCCCATAGAAGTCCATTTCTGAAGTCACGTGAGAAAAGTTTCAAGCAACACGAAAAATAATAAGAGGATTAAGTCTGACCCCTGATGCATGCCAGCGCTCACAGAAAACTCATCATATCCATTCACTCTCACCTGTGTATGAGCACCCACATACACAGCCAAAACCACTCTAACCAGTCACTCCTTGATCCCAAAAGCATTCTCATTGCCCACCTCACCACCTCCCTATGCTCCGTCAATGGCCTTCCTCAGATCAAAAAAAAGCACAGATACCTTTTCTTTCCCATATACTGTACTGTTCATGAAGCTGTCAAATAATGAATATGGCAACAGTAGTCCCTCTGTGTGGCATAAACCCAGACTGCATCTCAACCATTTTCACTCTCCCTTATCATATTGCTGGACTCTCCATTACCTTCACTGTGTGGTCCAAAGTTTTATGCATCTATAATTTCCAGTTTCCAGGGCATCACCCTGCCCCTTAAAAATGTTTACAATCTCGCTCTTCAGTCAGTCATCTGGGATAACACACTCATATATAATTGAATTTATCAGATCAGCATTAAACCCACTCCTATATCTCCCGAGGCCTTCAACGTTTCAACAGTCGGCCAAGATACACTTGCCTCCTTCCCCAACTGCGTCCTTCCTATTGCCATGCTCACAGTAGCAGCATCAGTCAAAGACCAAGGGCCAAACACTGGGCCAGCTGATTCCAAATCTTACCTGTTCCAGTCAAACTCCTCATTCAGCAGTCATTTAGAAAGCTCACTTGAGACATCTTTAATATCTTCACTGTCCACCACTACCTTTCCTTCATCATTCTTTACACACTGTCCATCTACCATAACCCTGCTTTCATTTTTCATCTCATATGTCACCTTAAATACTGTGCCATATTCTTCCTTCCAGCATTACGTAGGTTATCCTGTGAAAATCTCCAAGACTCAGATTTTGCTCTGTATACCTCTGTTCTATCCCTGCACTTGTAGTATTCCTCTCTGTTACCATCCCTTCTCCATTCCTGGAAAACTCTTAAGAGCGGTTTCTGCACCCTCATCCCACCATCATGTTATCTTATGTCTTGGAAGGCTCCTTGTCCATCCCCACATTAAATCAGTAGCTCTCATGAGATTGTTCGTGAGAGTTCTGTATTGCTCGTTAAAACTTCTGTCAACAGTTCCCTGTTCAGCCACCACTCTACTCATCTTGCTGTTGCAGGCATCCCATACTGCATGGTTTTTCTACTCCCATGTTTTCCTCCTAGATGCATAGGTCATCTTCTTCATTATGTGCTCCTTCAGAACCACATCACATCAATAATTTGTGTTATTGTGCACACTCTTCACTGTCTATAACTTTTAACATCTTTCCCCAGCCTTCTATCAGCTCTTCTAACCAGGAAATAATTCAGACTGCCTGCTGTTACCTCCAGACTCGTGTAATCAACCTACTTTCTTTTCCTAATAACTTATGTATTCATGCATTGTACTGTATACTATATACTTCATACTTTATACCTATTTTTTGGGTAAATGCCCCATTATTATGCCTCTTAATATTCTTAATGCATGTTCTTAATATTATACAAGCCAAAATATACAAGTATTATGTATACCTTCTATATATATACTGTTCAGACATACTCACTACCATGCTTGCAACAAAGCAACATGTCATTTAGCAGCAGAGCAGTACAACACAGTTTTCCAACAGAGCCAACTAGCCGAGGCACGACGCGAGGTGCATGCCAGGGATGCAGAAATCTCTCGTCTGACACGGGAACTGGTAGAGCTGAGGCTGCTGAAAGCTCGCACTCACCACTGGGATGATGACTCTCAAGTAAGACATGGCGGGAGAATGAGATGAAGGTTTTTGTACAAAAAAAAAATGGAAAGGTGATGAGTAACTCGATTACCATGTAATAGTTTTAATTTAGACCACATGTAGAGTTCAAGTGACACTGGAAAAGTAGCGCATATAACGTAACTCCGAACAGGCTTGTTTATATTTTGTTTTTTATAGTAATGGCAGGTGGAAAGACATTATTATTGATTCATCTCAAAATTATCATGGTCCTTATCCAAATAAGGTGACTCCTGACAATTTCGTTGTTGTAATTCGAGCATTATTAATAGCTGATATAATACTGTACACGAGATAAAAGGAAGATGAATGCTGATGTGAAAGGCATGCAGAATAATCTGAAGGATATGTGTGGATAACAGGTGCTGTCATGTCAGCCAGTACAGTATGTACAGTACTCGCTCGTAGATGAGTGTGAATGTTATGTCTGTTTCTTAACTAGAGCATTGCCTCCCTTTGGAAGATAAGAAGAGTCCAAGGCATAGTTCTGGTGTTAAGATCCCAGTGTTGTGTTAGATAGTGGAAAATTTCCCATATAATTGATCTCCAGCACTGTGTTGTGGAGGATTAGGTCATCTTCGAACAGTGTGCAGTCCATTAGACAATTCTGCGATGAATGAAAACAGGTGAATTGCCATCTGGGAGGTCTAACTGCCCCCTCATCAACCCGTACATAATTCATCCTTAGTGGGTACCTGTTAAAATGGCTTAGGTTGTGAGGAAAACGGGACTTTTCCAGCAAAGATGCTCAGGAAAGGTGCCACATGGTTCTGAAGAGCCCATACCTTCACCCTCTTTGCTGGACTGGCTGAAGATTGATTAGGATGAATTGCAAGATGAGCAGCTACTATCCAAACTTGTATAGTCAGAGCAGGAACTTCCAAGTATAGCCCCCCGTTACAGTGGCGGGAGATAGGTAAAGAAGTTGAAACTTGGTTTTCTCAAGTCCGAAGAAAGCATGGGTGAGGTAGCCTGATGGGGGAACCGGTAGAATCCCAGAAGAATTATGAGAATGAAGTGGACTGATAATTCCCAGTAATATTTTTTGTCTTTTTTAGGTAATTAATGTTGCTGGGCACTGAGTGCTGTCCATAGATAATTATCATGCAGAGGAAAGTACAGTACAGTGCTTCGGTACTGTATACTACTTTGTAAAATTGTACTGTATGCTACTTTGTAAAATTGTTTCACAAGTGTTGCAAGCAGTCCTTAAATCTAGCCAAGAGGTATATGTATACAGTATTGTGTTTCCAGATATATTGCATATATATATCTGTGTATGTATGTATGTACAGTGTGTATGTATGTATGTATGTATGTATCTAATATCTATCTTATCTGTCTATATATATCTACAAAGGCTGTTCAAAAAGTATCCGATCTTTGGCTGGGAAAAACAGAATTATTCACCTGGCAGTCTGAAACCCCAATCCTCTTCAAAGTAGTCACCTTGGGACTGCACACCCTTCTCCCAGCTGTCCCGCCATTGTTGGAAGCATTTCAGGAACACATTTTTGGGAATGGAGTACAGCTGGGTCGTCGCATTCCGAATAATATCTTCTCGTGACTCAAATTGGGTCCCTTTCAGCAGCATTTTCAGCTTGGGGAACAACCAAAAATCACAATGAGCCATATCGGGAGAGTAGGGAGCCTGACGAACCACAGGAATCTTGTGTTTGCCAAAGAAAATTTGAATCAGATGCATGGAATGAGCTGGTGCATTGTCATGATGCAGCTGCCAAGTTCCCGCTACCCTCGGGTCAGGTCTCTTGTGCCACTAATTCCTCGCATCTGATTCAGACTTTCTTGGCCAAACACAGCACTCCTGTGGTTCGTCAGGCTCCCTACTCTCCCGACATGGCTCATTGTGATTTTTGGCTGTTCCCCAAGCGGAAAATGCTGCTATAAGGGACCCAATTTGAGTCACAAGAAGACATTTTTCGGAATGCGATGACCCACCTGTACTCCATTCCCAAAAATGCGTTCCAGAAATGCTTCCAACAATGGTGGGACCGCTGGGAAAAGTGTGTGCAGACCCTTTGAGACTACTTTGAAGGGGATGAGGGTTTCAGACCACAAGGTGAATAATTCTATTTTTCCCGGCCAAAGGTTGGATACTTTTTGAACCGCCCTCGTATCAATCTGTGTATCTATCTATATATCTCACATATATATATATATATATATATATATATATATATATATATATATACACAATATATATATATATATATATATATATATATATATAGACACAGTATATATATATATATATCTCTCTCTCTCTCTCCATCCATCCATCCATCCATCCATCATCCAATCCTACGTTGCCCCATGAGGAGCGTAGGAGCCTGGGGCTAGGCAAGTTGGTCCTGACATTTAAGATGAGAGTGACCAGCCTCACTCATCCCTGAGTGGCATTACGTGAGCAATGAACCCCAACCATCCCTTGGATATAAACCTTCACCAGCTCAATCCGATTGGAGTGCCGTAATTACCCACTAAGGGGCCAAAATTTGGTTATATTGTTACCACTCAGGATAGTAAAGGGTTTCTTGGTGTACAGGAAACCATTTGGCTTGTCACTCGTGTAGAGCCACCCACAGGCAGAAGAGGAAAGAACGAAGGAAAGAAAGACAGAAGAGGGAGTGTAAAGTCACCTGTAGGCAGAAGGACGAGGAAAGAATGAAGGTAAGAAAGACAGAAGAGGATGGAAGGAAAGAAGGATGGAGGAGAGGAAAGGGCAGACACCCAAGAGCAGCACTACATTGAGTGAGTGGATGGCGAGCGCCCTCACTTACCACTATACTATATATATATATATATATATTTGTAACTCGTATTTCAAACACAGTGATGCACATAAATATATATGGTATAGAGGGAACGGGGATCGTGTTGAAAGAAGCCTGATTGATTACTTGCTCTTAGAGAGGTCGATGATGGGAATGGTTGCTGATACGAGGGCTGTGAGAGGACGATGTGGAGGTCTGTCAGATCATATGATTGTAGTATGCAAGATCAAGCTTAGAGGAGTGAGGTGGATCAGGAGAGAGAGGAGCAGTCAGGGAGAAAGACTGAAAGTTGAGAAGCTGAAGATCAAAGAAATGGCAGATGAATACAGGACCAAAGTAGAGGATGAGGTAGAATTACTGAATTGGAATGAAATGGATCTGGACAGACTGTGGAATGCATATAGGGATTGCTTAGTTAGGAATGCTAAAGTGGTGTGTGGTGTGGCAAGAGTAACAACAGAAAGGTACGGCATGGTGGGATGAGGAGGTAAAGAGAGCGGTGGAGGAAAAGAGGAAGAAGTGGCTAAAGTGGTTACAGGATAGGGGTTCTGTTGAAATAAGAACTGAATATGTTGAGAGCAAGAAGCACATAAAGAGACTAGTGAAGAGGAAAAAGGAGGAGGTAAATGAGGATCTAGGAAGAAAAATGAATGCAAACTACCCTGAAAATAGAAAGTTATTCTGGAAAGAGGTGCAGAAATGTAGAAGTGAAAGCGGAAAGAAATGGGATGGCGTGAAGGATGCAGGTGGTAGATTATTAACCCATGGAGATGAAGTAAGGATCAGATGGAAAAAATATTTTGAAAGCCTGATGAATGGGGATAGAGAGAGCAGAGCAGCTGTAAACATGATTAGTTTTGGGGGTTTGCAGAGAAGGAATGCAGTGCCAGGAGACATGACACTCGCACAGGTGAAGAGTGCTGTGAAGCGGCTGAAAAATGGGAAAGCCGCTGGGGTTGATGAGGTGTATGCAGAGATGCTTAAATGTAGTGGAGAGAATGAAATGAAGTGCTTGTTGGAGATATGTAAGAAGGCATGGATGAGTGAAACTGCCTGCAGAGTGGAAAAAGGCTGTGATTGTACCCCTGTACAAAAATAAAGGTGAATGAAGTGAGTGCAAGAATTATTGTGGCATAAGCTTACTGAGTGTGGTAGGGAAGGTATATGGAAGAATTATTATAGAGATAGTAAGAGAGAGATCAGAAGTCCTAGTGATTGATGAACAGAGTGGCTTTAGGAGTGGCAGAGGATGTTTGGACCAAATATTTGCAGTGAGACAGATAGTAGAGAAGGCTTGTGAGAAGGACCATAAGGTGTTTATGGCATTCATGGATCTGGAAAAAGCATATGACAAAGTGGATAGAGAAGGATTGTGGAAAGTTTTGCGCATATTCGGTGTAGAGGGTAAGCTGCTAGGTTCCGTCAAGTTTTTATGATGGTAGTGAAGCATGTGTCAGGGTTAATGGGCATCTAAGTGAATGGTTCACAATCAGTGTGGGCATGCGACAAGGTTGTGTGATGTCCCCATGGTTGTTCAATGTATATATGGATGGGTTGATGAGAGAAGTGAAAACATGAGTAATGGAGAGAGGGATGGCATTGGTAATGAATGGTGATGGATGGAATATCTCAAATTTGTTGTATGCTGATGATGCAATACTGCTTGCAAGTACCGGACAAGAACTTGGTAGGCTAGTGCAGAGTTTTGCTGATGTCTGTAAGTGTCGTTCCTTGAGAGTAATTGTAGAAAAGAGTAAAGTGATGGTTATTGAGAGAGAAGGTGACTCCCAGTGCAATGTAAGAGTGAATGGAGAGAGACTGGAATTGGTGAGAGAGTTCAAATACCTGGGTACAGTGATAGAAAAGAGAGGAAAATGTGCAAAAGAAGTTGAAAGTAGAGTGACACAAGGAAGAAAAGTAGCTGGTGTAATGAAGGCCTTGATGAGAAACAGAGGCTTGAGTGTTGCAGCTGCACGAGGCTTACATGAAGGAGTGTTAGTGCCATCTTTAACATATGTATGTGAGACTATGGTGTGGCATGAAAATGAAAAGTCAAGAGTAAGAGCAGTGGAGATGGGACTGCTGTGGAATGAATATGGAGCACAGAGGGTGGATAGGATACGAAATAATGTGATTCGTGAAAGATACGGAATGAGGAAGTCAGTGGACACCAGAATTGAAGAGAATGTACTGAGATGGTATGGTCATGTGGAGAGAATGGATAACAATAGAGTGGTGAAGAAGGTATATCTGAGCGAATTCGAAGGAGGGAGGAGGCGAGGTAGGCCAAGGAGAAGGTGGAGAGATATGGTGGATGAATGTGTGAGGAAGAGAGGTTTGGAAGTCGGTGAGGCTAGGGCACTGACAGGAGATCGAGCTGGATGGATGAATTTTGTGAGAAGTGCATGATCAGGGATTTTTGGCACCCCTTTTTAACTTGGCAGCGTCTGGATTGACTCTGTCGGATACGAATATGTGAAGCTACAGAACGTGGTGAATGGTTTTAGCGTATCTGATAGAGCCAGGATTCCGGGGGCTTGAATGATGAGTGAATGGAAGCGTGGCCCATTGGATTGGGCAATTTTGGGCTGTCTGGACATTGCTACTCCTCACCCTGCCCTTGGGTGGGAAAGGAGGTCTGGATGATGATATATATATATATATATATATATATATATATATATATATATATATATATTATGTGCTCGACTCTGGGCATAGGCTTCACAGCTTGCTCCCAAGGCCCAGTAGTCCTCCTACATATCATACACCTCTACATGTCACCACTTTGGCGCTAACACCCACCGTCCATATTGAATACATGCTAGGGCTGTCTCACACAGGACTGGTGTATTGGTATTAACGTGGGTATTTTTACGACATGTTGGCGGGTGTTCTGGTAGATCGGTAAAGTCTGCTTTAATGAAATTCAAATCCTTAAACTGTTCACTGCCCCATTGGGGATTTGAACCTTGGTCCCGCAGGACCTCAGGCCACCACTTTACCGATTGAGCCACCACCTCCCCCATATATACAGTATACAGTATATAATATATAAAGGTAGATAGATAGACAGATACACACACATGGTAGTGAGACTTGGGCAGTAAAGGAAGAAGGTATTCGTAGGGCCAAACGTGCAGTAATGATAATGATTAGATGGATGTGTGGTGCATCCTTGAATGCTAGGCCCAGGGGGGGCTAGGTTTACGTTTGAAGAGTTGAGAGGAAGGACAGGACTAGAGTGTATTGATGTTGTGATGAGGAGAGGAAGATTGAGATGGTTTGGGCATGTTGGAGAGGGTGTAGGATAACAGTTGGGTGCAGAAAGCGAGAAGTGTGAATGTTGGGGGTCGGGTTGCAAGAGGCAGACCCCCAAAAAACTGGGATGAGGTCATAGACTGTGACCTCAGGGATAAGGGACTGAATTGGGAGGCCACAAGAGATCAGGCTGTGTGGAAAACCACCATAAGGTGACATGCCAAGGCATGCAAGCATGTTGGAGACTTTATAAACGATATGATACAGTACAACAATATAGATACTGTACATAGATATTGATATATGTAGATATAATAATGTATATAAATATAATTAGTGTAAATAGATAGATATTGATATATGTATATATAATAATGTATATAAGTAAAATAATTATAGATAGTTTGTTACAACACACACACACACACACACACACACACACACACACTCTGTACTGTAATACAGGGTAGTCTGCTGTCACGCCCGTAGACATTGAAGGGGTAAAACAGAATTATGTGTTCACTAATAAATATTATTGTACAGTATAATATTGTACCTGCATTTCAGCAGATGGTGAATCATTTCACTAGCCATGTTTTACTAACAGGCCATCACAGAAGCAGCCATAACTGTATCCCACCACTTGAGTGACCACAGTGAGAATGTAACACAGCCACGGCCAAGTCCAGAGCGGCTAACAGTGTCTGAGGTCCATCCTTCCCATGTCACACCAACCCAAAAGGTCTCCTCTGCCACACCATCTGAAGGCAGTGAGCCAGAGCTGAGTCGACTTATGGACAACCTCAGTAATGGTAAAACAGACCAAGATAGGTTCTTTTATTGAGGACTGCTACATATAAGAATTAACTGCAGTACAGTATAGTACTGGTAAATGCATTATTTTCTAAGCTGATTTGAATCTCAAGGTGTCATGCAGTTGTTTCAACTTAAAGATATGATAAAATGAAAGTTTTCAGTGTGCTGAATCCATTAGTATAGCTGTTCTCTGAAGAGTTTGGTTGAGGCTTGGTTAGGAATTTGTATGAGGGATAAATTTTAGAGAGGTCTTTCACCAATCAGTTTTCTTCGTAAGAACCCTTAGTGCAATTTCAGTCTATGTACAGTTTTTCCAGTTCCTCCAGAATGCATGAGAGAGCTTGAAAGATGGTTTTGTCCTCTGCCCTAAAATTAAGAGATAAGCATCTTGCTATACATTTACATCATCACTTTATGGGTCTCTTAGCTTAATACTGATTGTCTTGCACTGGTCATTATTAGGTACAAAGTACATCCTTGTGCCAGAAAGGTTAACTATGTCAGTTTATTGGCATTTTTAAAATCATGCTGCCTCCAGGTGATTTAGTAAATTTAGTAGCAGCTAATGGTGAAGAGGTTAAGGAAGGCCATATCTAACACATCCAGTTAAAAAAGAAAAAAAATGCTACACTGAATAAAACTGTCTGTAGATGCCAAGTATGAATTAAAAAGCACCATCTTAGTACTATACAATGTTTAATGGAAATTGAGAAAAGCACATCACCTTTGTGCAGAGTTTATAGGAAATTGTTCCTAACCTCTTCATCATGAGATGGGTCTGTAATTCTTAATAAAATTCTTACATTGACAAGAATAAAATATGTAGTATATCCTCATGCTGCAGAGGCATGCATTTCTGCTGTAACCATATATAAAAAATTTCTCCTTTTCATCTCTTCCTTGTAGGCACTTGTGAAACTGGGACAGTGCGGGTACCTTTAGTGTCCCCGGCCGCTAGGTCAGCATCAGAGACCACAGGAGACTCTGTAGAGTTGACCCGATCCCTGGCTGATTCTGGCCATTATGATGACCTCACATCTCCTGCACTGTCAGCCAGGGTCAGTTGAAAAAACCTTGTGCTTTACATTTTTGAAGGATTTTTGTTATGAACAGAGATGAAATTTAATTTTTGTACTGATAAGTTCCAGCTTGTGTACTGTATGCTGCTACACTTACAGGACAGTTCATATACTGATTTGTTAATTATCGCATGAACCTAAAGTTACTACTTGTATGTGCCTTACATTTTATGCTGTTTGTCTTTATATCGTATCATGGCAGTTAAAGTTATGTATGCTGAAAGGCCACTTTTCACATACCTGTAAATTACCAGGATCCATTCGAGGTGAACCATGGGTCATCACTTCGAGGGCAGCCCATTGAGGAGGACCGTGAGGCTTGGCAGGAAGAGAAGGAAGGAGAAACCTCTAAGGTGGAGGAACGACTGAGAGAGGAAGTGCGACTGCTGCAAGAAGAACTGCAGAGGAGGGAGGAGGTGCTAAGGAGGAACCACCTTGAAGAATACAATGAGCTGAAAGAAAAACACAATGATCGTGTGGAGTCTCTGCTGGCCAAGCTTAGTGATGCAAACCTTAAGTATGATCCTCATCCTAGAAAACTGGCCATTAATGTTGGAATTTAGCATAACTGAATTATTGTAGCTGGTTTGCATGTTCTTTAGTGTAAATGCAAAAATAATTCTTGTTTGTATAATCTGTATGTGGCATAACCTAATGAAATGTTTTTATAATATTATCCCTTTACCCACAACAAATAATTCAGTAAATATGTTTGGCAGGTACTTTGAGCTACGGCCCCAGTATACAAGGAGCCAGGAACGAGTACGGGAATTAGAGGCCGAAGTGACAAGACTAAGACAGGAGCTTGGCGAAGCGGAGCTCAGGCACCAAAAGATGTACCTGCAGATGTTCCTCAAGGGTCAGCAAGCAGCAAGACTGCAGGCTGATGATGATCACAAGGTGAGGGCAAGAGAAGGAGCAGGTCAAGTATAAGGGTTTGACAGTGATAGTGGCTGTGGAGTGATGCACTTTAGACATGTCACATAGTCCCTTTTATCATATCAGGGAATGAATTATCTCATAATGAAGTTAGTTTTTATGACTACTGTTGAATAGTGTGTAAAGTGTTGTACTGTTCATGACCATGACATTGCTTGCAGAGACAGCATGTTAAGTTGAAATGAACAGAAGTACTATAATTAATAAAACAGAATACAGGCAAACCCTGGTTTAATGATACAATTGGTTAAGTAAAAACCCATCGCTGGACGAGGTATAATAAATCGGGGACAATTTAACATGTAAAATATAGGGATACGTATTTGAGCCTTAGGTTTCCCCCCCAACAACCCACCCACATGAGTCCAAAAAAAATGTTTAAAGCCAGTCTAAATGGCCCGACAGCTGTAAAAGAAGCTAATCTAAGCCTAACACCTGTAAGTAACTCACAAAATCCAACAAACAAAATCTGAAAATCTTAAAAAATAGGTCAGAAAATCCAAACGGCACTCATCTCTTTCTTCTTGTAGGTCCATGTCCGGTCTTGGTCATCGTCCTTGCTATCCGCCCCCCACCCCCCGAGGCTTGGGGACATGTGATGCTCCCTAGCACTCACTCATCCTCCTCAAAGCCCTCAAACCCCATCTCCAGGGGAGGGTCAGAAGGGAGGGGAAGCCTGGCGAGGTGGGGTGATGGTAGCGGGAGACTGATGCGCTGGCTTTGGGGGTGGCGATAGGTTGTGATGTGATGACTCATGAGGTGGCAGTGGGGTGCAGTGCCCATTGCAAAACTGGGGGTAGGCCTACAGTAGGTGGGGTAGGGTGGTATTTCTACCCCCATCATTAATCTGGGGTATCGCATACAGTAGTATCGTAAATCCGGGTTTGCCTGTACATGCCATGGTAAATATTGATTCATTGCAAACATAGTAAATGATGAAGTATATAGCATATACTATATGCTTATGTTAACTCTATGGCAAGACTGGCCCGGTGAAGAGCAGCGGCAGTGTGACAAGAAAGCTGCATCATCCACTGCTGCAGGTATCAGCTGTGTGCACCATCTCCTTCATGATGCTCAAGATATTTGGAGTTACTTGGTTGGAATAGGCAGGAAGGAATATTTGACAAGCAGAGAAATAAATTAGCTGTAATTTGCAGGCAGAGTGTTGATAAAAAGTGGTAACTTTAGACTGAAGCTTTAATAAGCAGAAAAGCTACAGTAGGTAACTTTAAACTGAAGATTTATTGCAGTAGAAATAGTTCTGACTTCTGATCTGCACTTATAATTTATGAATCCTTAAGACTGAAGTGGTGTACATGTAACTGCAGTTAAGTTCTAGCGGTACTATATGCATTATTTATGGTTTGTATGTACAAGCTGCTGCTGCAAAAGACAGTTCACTTCTCATTAAATTTACATATTTTAGCATTTTCTTACCGGACTGAAAACAGTGAAATTGAAGATTTGTATCCATTTTTCTTTTTTTTCCCACTACCAGTATTCTGTGGACCATATTTCATACAAACTGCACTTTTGTCAGCAGCTTCCATTCTGCAGACTTATGTTAACACAGGACATTATATAAACTTACTGCTCTTTGGAATTTCCTTCAGCATATTAAAATGTCTGGCAGTAGCCACAAGGAAATGCTTTTTGAAGTAAAAGGAGTACAGTACAATGCATAGAGGAAGGGTATACAATCTTATCGCCTTCAGCCCAAGGAGTCTCTCGTAAATGGAATTAGATCATTACCAGTAGCCTGTATAGAAGGGAAAGTCATCATTGTATTGAAGCGGTTAAGAAAATATCTTGTGGTAGGTGGGGGCGCTCACCATCCACTCACTCGATGTACTGCTGCCTAGGACGTCTGCCCTTTCCTTTCTTCCATCCTTCCTCCTTTGTCTTTCCTTCCTTCATTCTTTCATTGTCCTGCCCACAGGTGACTTTCCACTCCCTCTCTGTCTTTCTTTCCTTCATTCTTTCTTCTTCCTTCTGCCTGTGGGTGACTCTACACTGAGTGACAAGCCAAATGGTTTCCTGTACACCATGAAACCATTTACTACGCTGGGTGGTAACCATATAACCAAATTATGGCACCTGGTGGCAAAATGAGTAATTAAGGTGCTCCATTTGGATTGATGTGGTGCAGGTTTATATCCAAGGGATGGTTGGGTTTTATTGCTCATGTAATGCCACTCAGAGAAGGTGAGGCTGGTCACTCTCATCTTAAATGTCAGGACCAACTTGCCTAGTCCTGGGCTTCTATGCTCCTCATGGGGCAACATAGGATTGGATGATGGATGGATGGATGAAGAGAATATCTTTAAGTTTCTCAACAAATAAGCATCTCTTCAATTCCATATCACTGGATTAGAAAATGTTATTGCATGCTGTTTTACACATGCACTGAATTTCTCCTTTTGTTTTGTTGAAGAGGGAATAGAGCATGTCAGAAAGTATTTGCATTAGTGTTATATTTCAGCTTGTATTACCTGAAATATGCAGATACCATCATTGTTGGACGCTAGATTGAATTACTGCTATTTTCCTCATTCTTCACTTTTGAACAAGCTGCCATTATCCCATTAAGTGGTATAAGTATGTTAGTCTGAACTGCTGTTGCACTTTAAATAGTTCGTAAACATATGGACTGATGAGTACCAATGGGGAGGGGCAAGATGTAAACACCTGAATTAAGCACCTTCAGGGACAGGGCAAGCAAATTGTGGACCAACAGTGATTGAAGGAATTACAAGAGGCAGACAACTAAATGGAGCTCCAGAAATGTAGAAAAAATATGAAAGAAAAAACAACGAACAAGCAGCAGAACCTTAAAGACCTGCTATTTTACCTCTGCACAATATTTCAAGTTCCAACTCAATCTGCCCATCAGATCTGACTTCTGTTTGTCTGAGGTCAGTGTGAGTGAAAGTGGAGGAAGAAGGGACTGTAGCCAGTGCAGTAGAGAGTTTGGCAGTGTACCATCCCCATGTTGGTACCTGCGATCATCTCAGTGCTTGAAGTATCAGTTTCTGTGGTTGCCTGTACAACAACAGATAACTCCCTGATGATTAGAATATTCCACACTACTACAAATCCATACTTCTTTGTTGCAGAGTAAATTCCCTTAGATTATAGCTGACTATAGCAGCATGTAGTGAACTTGTACCTGCACTGTGTTTTATATTACTGTATAACCTGTCTCCCAAAATTATTTCAGACCAAGCAATAAATTGCACACATCACAAAAACTATAGTGCTTGAAATAAGTATCTTCAGTGTATTTTCACCAGAAGAGTCCTCTTAGTAAAACTGAGACCCAGACATAGGTAGTTTCTTCAAGTCAAATTAGTGAGTTGTGAGCTTTCTGGATGCTTATTACACACCGTAGAGTATTATGCTATCCAGTGAATATATTATTTTAGTGTTGTAACTGTATTTACTTTTCACTGCAGTTGATGTGTGTAGAATCTTGGTACTGTATTACTGTTTTTTTTTTTTCTACAATACCTGCAGCAGTGTTAGTATCACTTGATTATTGATCAAACAGTACTGTACCTGGTATGAATATGTGTACTGTACATGTATGGGTCATATATATATATATATGTGGTATGTGGGGACACTCACCATCCACTCAATCAGTGTAGTGCTGCTCTCCTCCTCTTCATACTTCCATCCTCTTCTGTCTTCTTTCCTTCATTCTTTCCTCGTCCTTCTGCCTACGGGTGACTTTACACTCCCTCTTCCGTCTTTCTTTCCTTCATTCTTTCCTCTTTCTTCTGTCTGTGGGTGATTCTACACTAAGTTGCAAGCCAAATGGTTTCCTGTACACCAGGAAACCATTTACTACACTGGGTGGTAACCATGTAACCAAATTTTGGCTCCTGGTGGGTTAGGGGGTAATTATTCCACTTCAGTCGGATTGAGCCGGTAAAGGTTTATATCCAAGGGGTGGTTGGAATTTATTGCTCACATAATGCCACTAAAGGATGAGTGAGGCTGGTCACTCTCATCTTAAATGTCAGGACCAACTGCCTAGCCCTGGGCTCCTACACTTCTCATGAAGCACCGCAGGATTGGATGATGGATGGATGGATATATATATATACTGTATATATATATATATATATATATATATATATATATATATAATATAATATAATATAATATATATATGGTGCGTGGAAGGAAGACAAGACGGAGGGGGGTGCAAGGAACAGCGTGGTGGACTGAAGAGGTGAAACAGGCTGTGGCTCAAAAGAAGAAAGCATACAATGAATGGATGAGAAATAGGGGCGTGGAAGAAGTTGAGAGGCGGAAGAGAGAGTTATATGTAGAAAGAGAGAGGTGAAAAGATTAGTAAGAGAAAGAAGAGAGTGGATGAGGAATTTGGAAGGAATTTGAGTGTAAAGTGGAGGGACTGTAAGAAAATGTTCTGGAAAGAGGTGAAAAGAGTAAGACAGGGTGGAAGTGAAGTTAGCGGGGGAGTGAAAGATAAAAATGGTAGATTACTAGTGGAGAAGGGAGAAAAAGTGAGCAGATGGAGAGAACACTTTAAGGAATTGTTGAACGTGGAGGATGGAAGTAATGCGAGTATAAGTGGCTGGGGAATGGCTGGGAGAAGGAGGGAGGTGAGAAGACAGGAAGAAATCAGTAGGATAGAAGTTGTGGAAGCAATGAAGAAAGTTAAATCGGGGAAAGCCCCAGGAATTGATGGAGTGTGTGGTGAAATGCTGAAGCATGGGGGAGAGATAGTAGTAGAATGGATGTGGAAGATGTGCAGATTGGCCTGGGAGGAAGGTAGGGTCCCAGAGGATTGGAAGTCAGGTATAATTATTCCCATGTATAAAGGAAAAGGGGAAAAGATGTGTGTGGTAATCATAGGGGCATTTGTCTTCTTAGTATAATAGGAAAAGTGTATGGTAGGATACTTATTGACAGAGAAAGAACAGAGAAATTAGTTGGAGAAGAACAGGGAGGCTTTAGGAAGGGAAGAGGTTGTGTAGATCAGATATTCATTCTTAGATCTTTAGTGGAAAAGTTTCTAGAGAAGGGAAAGAAGTTGTATGCAGCTTTCATGGATTTGGAGAAAGCATATGACAAGGTGGATAGACAAGGATTGTGGAAAGTGTTAAGAATATATGGAGTAGATGGGAAGTTGTTGAATGCTGTGAAGAGTATGTACGATGGTGCGAAGGCTGCAGTGCGTGTGGATGGTGAACTAAGTGAATTTTTCTCTTTGAAAGTTGGTTTGAAACAGGGATGTGTCATGTCTCCATGGTTGTTCAATCTGTACATGGTTGGGGTAATAAAAGTGGTACAAGGTAGAGTAGTGGATGTTGGAGTGGCCCTGGTGAGAGAGGGTAGTGTTTGGAAACTCCCTGTACTGTTGTTTGCAGATGATACTGTGTTGTTGAGTGAAGACGAAGGGGAGCTGCAAGGCTTGGTGGATGAGTTTGGGAGAGTGTGTAAGAAACAGAATCTAAAGGTGAATGTAGGGAAGAGTAAAGTGGTGGTCTTTGAGAGATGTGAAGTCAGTGAATGTACAGCGAGGTTGGATGGTGAGGAATTGGAAAATGTGAGTACGTTTAAGTACTTGGGTAGTGTGATGAGTAAGGATGGAGGTTTGGAGGGTGAAGTGCTTGAAAGGGTACAGCAGGGAAGAAAGGTTGCTGGTTCTTTGAAAGCAGTGATAAGAAACAGGGAAGTGAGCATGGAAGTGAAAAAGTTACTACATGACAGTATTGTGATACCAACTCTAACGTACGGAAGTGAAGCTTGGACGTTGTTGGAAGGACACAAGTCAAGAGTGAGAGCAGTGGAAATGAGTTATTTAAGAGGAGCCTGTGGAGTCACATGGAGGGACAGGCTGACGAATGAGGATATAAAGGAGCGTTGTGGAGTTGATGTGGATGTGATAGGAAGCGTTATGAGGAACATACTGAGGTGGATGACCATGTGGAGAGGATGGAGGGTGAAAGACTGACGAAGAGAGTGTATGTGAGTGAGGTGGAGGGGGGAAGAGGGAGGGGGAGGCCAAGGATGAGATGGAGGGATGGGGTGGAGAGGTATATGAGAGAGGGGGGTGTGAGTTGGGAGCAGGGCAGTGAAATGGCGGGGGACAGGGCGACTTGGAGGCGATTTGTTTGTGGCCACCCCAAACGGGATTGAGGTGTCTGGCAATAGATAGATAGAAAGTATATATATATATATATATATATATATATATATATATATATATATATATATACAGTATATGTATTTATATTCTCTGTCTTTCTTTCCCTCATTCTTCCCTTGTCCTTCTGCCTACAGGTGACCTTACACTCCCTCTTCTGTCTTTCTTTTTTTCCTCTTCCTTCTGCCTGTGGGTGGCTCTACACTGAGTGACAAGCCAAATGGTTTCCTGTACACCAGGAAACCATTTACTACGTTGGGTGGTAACCATATAACCAAATTTTGGCCCCTAGTGTTTTAGTGGGTAATTTTTCCGCTCCAATCAGATTGAGCCGGTGGAGGTTTGTATCCGGGAGGTGGTTGGGGTTTATTGCTCATGTAATGCCACTCGGGGATGAGTGAGGCTGGTCACTCATATATATATATATGAATATATATTCATTCATTGCCAGACGCCATGTATCCCAAACGGGATGGCCAAGGGCTTAGAGTTAATTGTTTTACAGGGAGGGGCACTAATCCTCCACCAACCCCACTTGACACGTAGGGAGAATGAGCCAGCAGCATCTGGTGTTCCCAGGCGGTCACCCATCCAAGTACTAACCAGACTCAACGTTGCTTTATATATATATATATATATATATATATATATATATATATATATATATATATATATATATATATATATATATATATATATATATGAATATATATATATATATATATATATGAATATATATATATATATATATATATATATATATATATATATATATATCTATATATATCTATATCTATCTATCTATATATATATATATATATATATATATATATACAGTGGGGCACCAATTTTCGCGCCTAATTGGGTCCAAAAAAAATGCGCGAAAGTGGAATTAGCGAAAGTTGGGGCATTGTCTTTATGGCAAAAAGGCTAATTGGTTCCCGGTTATCCTAAAGTAACATCAGATTTTCATTTTCACTTGCAATACAGTACATCAAATCACTATTGTACATTGCATTGTGAGATACAAACAATAAAAACTCAACTATCTTCCTTTTCATTTCATTATTATACTGCCGTTTCTTCACTCCAACACGATACTTTCTTTTAGCCTTGGCCTTTCCTCCTGACTTTGAATGTCCTGGCCACTTTTTATCACCACCACTGCCTCCCGGCCCTCCCCCCACACCACCAGGCTCTCCCCCCACACCACCAGGCCCTTTCCCTACACTACCAGGTATAGTAGAGGCCATTGAACTGTGAGAATCCAACACAATGGAGCTAGCACGCTCGTACACAATGGCGGGAATGGGTGGACAGAGTGTTGACATGACGTCATTCAAGATGGCGGTGGGTTGCGGGCGGGCGGTGCAGGAAATTCAAAGTTCAAAATATTGTCCCAAACCCAAAATTTGTGCGTGAAAATCGATTTTTTTCAAGCGAAAGTGGAAGTTAGGGAATATTTGGTGCATGCCGCGAAAGTGGATTCCGCGAATCCTGCTGTAGCGAAAGTTGGTGCCCTACTGTATATACTGTATATATATATATATATATATATATACACCGCTACCACAGATTAACTTAGGACCTCACCCCACATGGTATTTGAAAACAGAAATCATTGTATATCACAATGTTTGTTCATGAAATGCCGTTCATTAATATGAAATCATGTTTCCCTTGTTTTTCAGGACCAGTTGGATGCGTTCTGGCATGGAATCACTTAGATCTCTAAAGTAATCTGAGGACATTTCTTTGCACCAAACATTTGTCAGTTCAGTCTTGAGGTTGTCCAGATTGGGTGTCTTCTTCTCTGCCATGATTTTCTTCATCTTTGGCCAGCAGTTGTCTATCGGATTTAGATCTGGACTGTTTCCAGGCCAGTCGAGGACCTCAATCCGATTATCCTAAAGCCATTTTGTCACTTTTCTTGACTTGTGACATGGAGCTGAATCGTACATGAAAAAGTCGTGCCTATGAGTAGCCAAAAAGTTTAACAAATGATCTTTCAGAACTTGAATGTACTGGCCACCATTCATCATCAAGTTCATAGGGAGAAAGTAGAGACCTCCCCTTTCCATTTCACCTGAGAAACATCCCCATACCATTACTGATTGTGGGTGCTTAACAGTCGGCACAGTGTAAGCAGGGTCTTATCAACTACGGGAGGCAGGGCGACGAACCTTGGCAGAGCACACCTGAAACACTTGAAATGTGCTTTCATCGGAAAACAACTTTTCTCCACTCATCCGATGTCCATTATGCATACTTCTTGGCAAACTGAATGCGCTGCTTCTTCATGCGGTCAGTGAGAAGCGGTTTATTGGCCAGGCAAACCCAGCTTCCTCTACAAGCGGTGTTAGATAGTTTGAATTGAGACATCTTGTAACAGTTGGGGATGCATTCTCTTCAATTCTGCTGCTGTCAGTCAAGGATTCTTGATTACTTCCCTCTTCAGAAGCGTATCTGTACCTCTGGAAGTCATTCTATTCATTCCATCGCCATGCTTGTGCTCGGGTACGACATCAGGTGGCAGGCTGCGCGCTGCAGCAAGAATCTTCATGATGGTCGACTTTGTGCATCCAGTATGTTCATAAATCGTGTTGATAGGGACATTATCCTGCCTCCGTGCAATGATATGGACCCTCTCATCCCTTAAGCAGCCCTTTCCAGGCATGATAACTCTGTCTATCTATCTATTGCCAGACGCCTCAATCCCATTTGGGGTGGCCACAAACAAATCGCCTCCACGTCGTCCTGTCCCCCGCCATTTCACTGCCCTGCTCCCAACTCACACCCCCCTCTTTCATATACCTCTCCACCCCATCCCTCCATCTCATCCTCAGCCTCCCCCTCCCTCTTCCCCCCTCCACCTCACTCATATACACTCTCTTCGTCAGTCTTTCACCCTTCATCCTCTCCACATGGCCAAACCGCCTCAGTGTGTTCCTCATAACACTTCCTATCACATCCACATCCACACCACAGCGCTCCTTTATATCCTCATTCGTCAGCCTGTCTCTCCATGTGACTCCACAGGCTCCTTTTAAATAACTCATTTCCACTGCTCTCACTCTTGACTTGTGTCCTTCCAACAGCGTCCAAGGTTCACTTCCATACGTTAGAGTTGGTATCACAATACTGTCATGTAGTAACTTTTTCACTTCCATGCTCACTTCCCTGTTTCTTATCACTGCTTTCAAAGAACCAGCAACCTTTCTTCCCTGCTGTACCCTTTCAAGCACTTCACCCTCCAAACCTCCATCTTTACTCATCACACTACCCAAGTACTTAAACGTACTCACATTTTCCAATTCCTCACCATCCAACCTCGCTGTACATTCACTGACTTCACCTCTCTCAAAGACCATCACTTTACTTTTCCCTACATTCACCTTTAGATTCCGTTTCTTACACACACTCCCAAACTCATCCACCAAGCCTTGCAGCTCCCCTTCGTCTTCACTCAACAACACAGTATCATCTGCAAACAACAGTACAGGGAGTTTCCAAACACTATCCTCTCTCACCAGGGCCACTCCAACATCCACTACCCTACCTTGTACCTCTTTTATTACCCCATCCATGAACAGATTGAACAACCATGGAGACATGACACATCCCTGTTTCAGCCCAACCTCCAAAGAGAAAAATTTACTTAGTTCATCATCCACACGCACTGCAGCCTTAGCACCATCATATATACTCTTCACAGCATTCAACAACTTTCCATCTACTCCATATAACTCGACTTTAGGAAAATAACAGGGCAAACAGTAATGTATACAAAAAAAAGAGGGAGGTGCAAGCTCGGAGTGACTGGAACATATACTCCCACGCTCGCTTCTGGGCAGCCACTGACGTGGTGAGTGTTTCACCACTTCCCGCCACATCAGAGGAGTTGCCAATTACTTCTTGCCCAAAAAATTCACTTGGTAGAGGTGGAAACACAAAGCAAAGACAGACTATTCTCCCATAGCAATTCTGTGTGTGTAGGTCCTAAGTCAATTTGTAGTGGGTGTATGTATACACACACACACACACACACACACACACACACACAGTATATAGACAGTACCCGTATATGAAATTATCATGCCCTTGTTTTACAATAAGGATGTGTTTGATAAATTATCATATATTGAGTCATTGATAACATTTTGGTGGTAGGTGGTGGTGATCATCATCCACTCACTTGATGTAGTGTTGCCTACTTCTTCCTTCATCATCATTCTTTTTATGAATCTGCCCTCCTCTCATCATATTTCTTTTGTCTTGTTCTTTTTATTACTCCTCTTTCCTTTTCAGGTGGCATTACCTTGAGTAACAAGCCTAATGGTTTCCCCCAAACCAGGAAGCCATTTGCAACACTGGGTGTTAACCATATAACCAACCCACATGTGTTTCCTACATGTCAACAAATAGGTTGGTGGAGGGTTAGTGCCCCTCCCCGTAATACAACTAACTCAAAGACAAATCGCCACCCCTTATGGAATTATGGCATCTGGCTATAGATAGAGAGATATATATAACTTGGGTTTAATGGGGGATTTATTTTTGGCCAAGAGTCACTCACTCATCAAAGTCAAAAGTCTCCAACCCACTTGAACTGGTCATTATTTCACTTGGTTGCTTTTCACTTGCTGCTAACTGTCAGAAAAAATCTGAAAATTTGTTTGCAGCACACCCAACCTGGCAGTTGTTTCACTTCGCTGCATTTCACTTGCTGCTTGAAGTCCAACTCTTTACTATTGTTCCATCACTGACACTAGCACACCCAGTACTTGATGGAATTCAAAGGCCATCTTGGAACAAACAAATGACTTTCATCTTTTGTGTCGCTGATTGTCAAGGTGAAAACAGTGATCCCACATTGACCAGTGAGGCTGTATATAATCATAATGACTGTATAAGCAAAAATGTGATCGTATATCAAAAAAATAGGTCCTGAGTTTATAATCACCTTATAAGTGATTTATCATCTAATGGTTCATATATACAGTATATATAGTTTCATGTCTACCATGGTCTGTTCTTACTGTATGTCTTCTCTTTATCTACATGTAATTCTGTATCCCTAATTTATTCTTGTCATCCAAATACTTTTCTACAGTATGTACAATATATGTTCTTTCAGTCAAAGAGCCAGTCATTTGAGAATTGCTAAGGATATATGTATGGTCATTTGTAATTATTTAGTGCTAGTTTTCATAATTTTGGAAATCTCATGGAAACACTCAAGAACAGTTGTGAAAGTACATTTAAGTTCAGTGGCTAATTATAATATATTTCCATACAGGAGGCTGAAGGCATGATGGAGACTGGTGACAGCACAACTGGGGGGACAGTGGTAGGTCTGATGAGGCAGTTGGCCCACACTCAGGAGGAGCTGGAGAAGGTCAAGGTATATCACACTCTTTTTGTTTATACCTTAGTAACCATTGAGGTTTCCTCCTCACCCAGTGGATGTTGGCTCACCTTGATAGCCTACTGCTACTTCACCGTCTCTAAGTATTGGTGCTTGTGTCTTTTCTTACTGCTATAGGTTCCATATCTGTGTGGTTACTGTATGAAGAACTTAATTGTCCCTGAGTGCTGGCTTTCATGTTTGTGGCTATTGGTTTGAGTATTTCCACATCCAATGGGCACTGTTTTTGGTGCTTTCAGTGTCTTGGGTTACTGCTCAAGATATTCATGCTTAATTTCTTGAGCTGTGTTTCTCCTTGTCCTAGGATTATTGGATGGTTTTAGGGTTTGAACTGCTTCATTATGATGACATATTTGCAGCTCAACTCAGGCCACCACCAGGTGATTTTATATTCAAGTGAGGAAGGATTTCTAATAATGAAGGGGTTAATGGAGGTTATAACTAACACCTAAGTTTAAAATAGTTCTCATAAACTAAAATCATCAGGCAATGGCAGATATTAAAAAGAAAATTATGCTCTTTGGCTGATGAGGTTCAAGTTTTTTCTATGTTTCTGGGTAGTGTTCCAGTTTTAGGCCTATATATATTTCTTGATTTCATTGTTCCAGTACTCATCTGTGTCCCTAGGTTATTGGATGCTTTCGTCACCTTTCCGGAGTCCTTCTCTTCTAGAGCACCATTCATATCTCTTCAGCATCCCTAGCTTCCAAATTAATACAGTTTGGTAGTTCATTAAATGTCCCAACAGTTTTTGCAGTGATTTAAGTCCCATCATTGTTACAGACTACTCTTTTTACTTTTGGGGAAACCTAAGGATAGAAACTATGTCCATCTACCCCTTCTGTCCTTCAGTTCTGCTGTAGGTGACTGAATTCTGCTGTAGGTACATTTACTATTCCTTGGTACAACTGTAGGTGCCCTCATTATCATTGGGAACTACTATACAGTAGGTGTCTGCACTGTGAGTACTATTGTTGTTGCCCTCACTGTCTCCAGGTACTGCAACAGTATAAGTGCCCTTACTGTTCATGGTTACTGCTGTAGGTGCCCACTGTCAATGAGTACAGTGGCCTCGCATCCAGTACAGTAATTAGATCATACGACACTGCTGTACTGAACTAATTCCATTTTGGACAAATACTGGTAATAAACTATCTATATATTCTATCTATTGCCAGACGCCACAATCCCGTAATGGGTGGCCATTTGACTTTGAGTTATTTGTTTTACGGGGAGGGGCACTAACCCTCCACCAACCCACTTGTTGACACGTAGGGAGCACGTATGGTTTGGTTATATGGTTACCACCCAGCGCTGTAAATGGTTTCCTAGCTTACAGGAAACCATTAGGCTTGTCACTCAGTGTAAAGCCACCTGTAAAGGAAAGAAAAGCAATAAGAAGTGACAGGAAAGATGGGAGAAATAGGAAGAGAGGAGGCCAGGCACAGAAAAAGAATGATAAAGGTTAAGGAAGAAGTAGGCAGCACTACATCAAGTGCCTTATGGGAAAATTATTTGGATCGGACAAGGCTCAGATTTAATGCACAAGAATCCCTAACATGTTGTAAACTGTGATCGTCAAGCACACAATATTGCAGTTTACCATGATGAATAAAGGAAGGTAGCCAAAAAAAAAAAAAAAAAAAAAAATGTGTCCAACATGCTGTCATGGTATTAGCATGCCGGCGAGCTTAAGAAAACTGACAGTCATTGACATCACATCTCCCCCCCCCCCCAGTGCATGCTGTCATTGGTTGTGGCACCTCTCAGCTTCCCAGAATAATGGATTCTCCCCCACCCACCCCCCAGAAAAGAAGATTTCATGCACATCTCTGTCAGCACTGTACTAAATTCAGTTTTCCATACTTAACTTTATTAAGTATTCTCATTGTCCATGAATATTACTGTAGGTGTCCACAGTCCCTGGGTACTACTGTAGATGCTGTAACTGTCTCTTGGTACTAATGCAGGTACTCTCACTGTCCCTTGGTACTGTTATGCTCTATTGTTGTGCCCTAATTGTCCCTGAGTATTAATGTAGGTGCCCACACTATCCAAGGGTACTGTTGCAGGTGTTCACATTGTCTCTGGTTTCTACTGTAGGTGCCTACATTGCCTCTGGGTGCAGCTAATGTTCTTTAGTACAATATATTGACGTCCATCCTTTTTCCCCACTTGAATTTTTAGAAGCTTAGCTCTCTGTGATGTATCCTCATCCTTTGTGGGTATTCCTTGTTGTTTGTCCCACTTGCCATCGTTTGTCTATTCCTTGTTTCTAACTGCAAGATAAGTTGCTGCCCTCATTGCTGTTGCAGTAATGTAGATAACTGTTTGCTGCCTGTTGAATTAGTTATGTTTATTTTTAGTGTTAGTGTGGTGTATTATTCAGTTAGAAGTATCCAGGTTATGTTGTCTGTATTTTAAGTTTATTTCGGTCTTTGATATGTTACAAAGCAGCAGTTGCACATTCCTTTGGAGGTTATGCACAACACTTTTAACCTAGATAAGTATTGAGTCATCATGTGTATGAAGATGTAAAGGAAACTATCGAGTGCTGGAAGCATCAAGCAAAAGGTACACCACTCAGGAAATGCTTTAAACCATCCTGACACAGTCAGAGTTGAAGTGAATAGTGCTGAAACTTCACTGTTCTATATAGTAGAAAAGAAAAAGGGGGGTGGGGGGAAACTGCCCTGAGTTTCAGAAAATCAGAAGTGACTGTGAATGGTAGGTGGTGGTAGAGACATGAGCCCAGTGCTTCTGCTCACAAAGCACCAACCACCAGTCTTGTTGTGGCACCTGTAGTAGGGTGCAGGTGCTCACTACACTGTTTTCTAGTGTTTCTCATGTGAGCATCCATTTAGTATTGTGCTTTCCATGAATATACAATGCCCTTCAGCATCGCATGGTGAATTCTCTCGATCCTTGGGAATTTGTGTTATATTGCATACATATTCATGACCCACAGCTTGCATTTCTCTAAAATATTTGTGTCAACATGCAACTTCCAGCCTAGGACTTAGTTGCACCTTGGGCTCCCAGACTTCCTGCGTCCACAGCTGTCCCCCTTGTTGAGGTCTTATGCATTTTGTGGGTCACAAAACAGAGGCAACCCCATCCCGCACAGATATCTGATGCCAGCATTTACTGAAATTGCCAGATAGACAACAGATCTGTTGGATGCCAGGCTACCTTCACATATTCTTGTACTACCTTTCTCTTCACAACCAGATGGCTGACAAAGCCCCCCATGAAGGCATTTGTATTCTTCCCATCCCACCTTCTCAAGGGTTCGATTCAAGATCCTGGTAGCATTGAGACTCCATGAAAACAGAGGGTCATCATACCCAAGTTAAGACACCCAGAATCACCTCCAGGAGAAGTAGCATTGCTTACAGTTTATTCAGCTGTGGGACTCACTAGGAACCTTCCCAGGACTCTCATGATTGTGGGGAGAAACATGAGCCTGCTTGCTCAGCAAGGAAAAGATCTACAACCCAGAAAATTGAATTCTGTAGCCCCTGGTATTCAGCTGTTCTCAGACTTCTCAAGGACTGCAGGTGCAGGAGCTCTGTACAGGCTCACCTGCCATGAGACTAATGGTATGAAATAAAGAATGATGGTGACCTGGTGGTTGGTGACCACACTAAAAGCACATCAACATAAAAACTCCTGATTCATTCCCAACTTTTTAGGTCTCCTGAGTGCCTTTTGACATCACTTCTCCAGCAGTGTCATGAAAAGAGAGAGATTTTGGAGGGTTTCCAGTCCAAAAAATCCTGTAAAGATATCCTGATACCTCACTTCCATCAAGTCTCCCAACCTCAAACAGCTGTAATTCAGCTGATGGGATAGTCATATCTTCCTCCTCCTAGTGTTAGGCCCTGGTCATGAAGACAAATCCCCTGACCGAACAACAAAGACTACACTGCAGGGAATGTAATCTAATCATCATCATCATCATCTAATCCTGTGTTGCCCCATGAGGAGCATAGGAGCCCAGGGCTAGGCAAGTTGGTCCTGGCATTTAAGGTGAGAGTGACCAGCCTCACTCATTCCTGAGTGCCATTATTTGGGCAATAAACCCCAACCACCCCTTGGATACATAATAAAAAAATAATAATAATGATGACATCTAGGGTTGGTGGCGGTACTGTCAAAGACGAGGGAGAGTGGCCATGTGCAGTTTGCCACAAGGGCGTGGGAAGTAATTCCATCTTGTGCGGTGTGTGTGATAAATGGGTGCATAAGAAATGTAGTGGTATCAGAGGTAGACTGCGAGATAATGCTGATTTTATGTGTACGGCGTGCCGGGGTGAGCAGGTGGAGATCGTCAGACGTGAAAGGATTGAACTTGCTGGTGAATCTCTTGAGTGTGTGGAAGAGTTTTGTTATTTGGGAGACATGTTGTGTGCTGGAGGTGGGGCTGGAGCTAGCTCTGTGGCTAGGGTGAGAAGTGGTTGGAAGAAGTTCAGGGAGCTCTTGCCTCTCCTGACATTGAGAGGGCTCTCCCTACGTGCTAAGGGGTCTTTGTATGCAGCGTGTGTTAGGAGTGTAATGCTGTATGGCAGTGAGACCTGGGCAGTGAAGGAGGAAGACATTCGCCGGCTCAGACGTACAGAAATGACAATGATTAGGTGGATGTGCAGTGCGTCCCTGCGTCCAAGGCCTGGAGGGGCTGGGTTTACAATGGAAGAGTTGAGAGGTAGGATGGGACTGGAGTGTATTGGTGTTGTGATGAGGAGAGGTAGATTGAGGTGGTCTGGACATGTGGAGAGGATGGGGGATGATAGTTGGGTGAGGAAGGTGAGAAGTGTTAATATTGGGGGTGGGGTTATGAGGGGTAGACCGAGAAAGACATGGGACGAGGTCATTAAGTGTGACCTTAGGGTTAAGGGACTGAACAGGGAGGCTGCAATGGATCGTGCAGCGTGGAGAGCCGCCATTAGGTGACCAAGGCCGACACATGCAAGCATGTTGGAGCCTTTAAAAACAAAACGAAAACCAAACGAATAATACATCCATCCATCATCCAATCCTACGTTCAGTCAGTAGAGAGGTGGCCTGCAGTCCTAACGGACCCAGGTTCAAATCTCCACTGGTGCAGGGAACAGTTTAAAGATTTGAATTAAAAAAAGAAAAAAGTAGACTTTACCATTCTACCAGAAAACCCGCTGACATGTAAAAATACCCCTGCTAACACCGATACACCAGTCCTGTACGAGACAGCCCTAGCATGTATTCAGTATGGACGTTGGGTGTTAGCGTCAAAGTGGTGACACGTAGAGGTGTATGGTATGTAGGGGAACTACTGGGCCTTGAGAGCAGGCTGTGAAGCTTATGGCCAGAGTCGGACACATAAAAAAAAGGAAAAAAATGTGTTGTCTCATGAGGAGTGTAGGAGCCTGGGATGCAAGTTGGTCCTGACATTGAAGATGAGAGTGACCAGCCTCACTCATCCCTGAGTGGCATTACATGAGCAGTAAACCCCAGCCATCCCTTGGATATAAACCTGCACCAGCGCAATCCAATTGGAGCACCATAATTACTAACTAAACCACCAGGTGCCATAATTTGGGTATATATTTACCACCCAGTGTAGTAAATGGTTTCTTGGTGTACAGGAAACCATTTGGCTTGTAACTCAGTATAAAGTCACCCATAGGCAGGAGGAGGAGGAAAGAATGAAGGAAAGAAAGAAAGAGAAGAGGAAGGAAGGAAGAGAGGAAAGGGCAGACATGAAAAGCAGCACTGCATCAAGTGAGTGGATGATGAGCACCCCCACCTACCACACTAATCACAATAATAATACAGTGGTAATAATATTTACTACTTACTGCCTTTCAGCAGTTAGGTATACACATAGTACTTTCCCCTCACTCCCACTCTCCAAGTCTTAACCTAACTAAAGAGGACAAGGATACCAGCAGAGTTTCGGTCAGAGTATCACATAATGTACACATTTGAGGATTGGCTGGCAGAAGTTATCAGCCATTCTAGCACCATGTATCCGGGCAGTTAAGCCAGACAACGATACTTCCAAACTTCTTGAGTCTTTCAAACATGCTGCCTCACTCAACTAGAGGATATGAAACTGAAAAACTCTGATATCTCTAGCGGCACAAAATCTTTGGAATATTGAATGACTTGAAGGTAGTCCTCAGAGATGCTATGGTGGAGCACCTCCTGCCATACCACAGTGAACCTAAGGGGCCCCTCAGTACTCCCCAGAGTACTGAGCAAATTGGCAGGTTTTAAAAGAAAACCCCCTGTTTGCAAGCCCTAGAAATGTAGCTTTTTGTGGCTAGGATTCATGCCAAGCCTGGCTTGTTGCTAGGGTTCATGCCAAGCCTACCTTGTGGCCTTGGGTGACTAGATTTGCTCAGCAGAACAAAAACTTTGATATGAGAAACATCAGCGGGAAGGCACTTCATTTGTGTAACTACCTCATGTTAGCCCATGAATACTTACAGTACAGTACTCTGCTGGGCAGTGTCTATCATTTGTAACCACCTCCTGTTAGGCTATGAACACACAGAGTCCAGTATGCCACGGTGTCTAGCACCCTTGGCCATGTTTGCCAACAGATATCCATTTTCTTGACCTACAATCCACAGGTAGGTAGGTATGAGGAAGTATTGAAGGAAGATGAGAGGACAGACAGTCCATAAGAGCTGTGTGAGGTGCTACATCCCTAGGGCTCGCAAATAGAGAGTTATGTTCTAAAACTCGCCCAATTTATGAGTCCCATCGGGGTGTAACAACTTGTAGCGATGAATACCCACCTGTATGAGGTGGTTCATTGGGACTTGGATAATTGACCATATGATTTTATTTTATTTATTTATTTTTTTCAGTATAAACTTACGCCCCCACCCCATCTGGCAATCTGTAAATCTCTCTAACCTTACATACAGGAGTGTATTAAGAAAAGACTGTATCCTTGGATACAGGAAAATTAAAGAAATATTGTGTTATAGGATAAAATATGCAATCTGTTGGTGGATTTAAAATCCTAAATAGAATGATTAATGATGAAGTAGCTGTAAATCTCACCCAGTAGTTTTTATTATTCATTAACTTTTATCATAAGCAAAGCACTTCTAATATAATACAAAATTTGGATATGTTTCATTTCATTTTGTTTTGTTTATAAAGGCCCCAATATGCATGCATGCATTGGCCTTGGTCACTTAACCCGCGGCATCCCGTCGACGTGAATTAACGTCCACACATTTTGTCACTGCCAATCCCGTTGACGTACATAAACATGAATCAATTGCAAGGTCCCTAATTTGCACAATTTTCAATTTTCGCGAGTGATTTTTGGCACGTATACACGGGACACCTTCCTCTACAAGATTCCAGGCAGGGACAATGCCTTACCCAGCATGACCTCCTCCCCCCCCCTGCATGCCCTTTTCTCAGCAATTCACCTGTTATCAGTGACGTGGGCAGTAAAGCCATGTCATGCCATGGTACGAAATTCAGGGCCAGAGTGATTCCCCAATCGATGACAATGTGGAGGACAAACATTAGAGGAAGAAACAGTCAGAAATGATGATCAGGTAATGTGGCAAAAAAAGGTCAGGAATGGTGATGAGTTAGTGAGTGAAACAATGCTTATAATGCCTATATTACCGTTTGAAAACCAATATACTCTCGTACTACATATAAATTCATACCAAATAAATAAATAAATACCGTTTATGAGTGGTGTGGAATAGTTATCCTCCCATAGAACTCGTTTTCTTTGCAGCCAGCCTGATAGAAAACCCTGTAAGGTAAGGAGGTACTCCTACCTGGATCGAGTATTTTAAACCTCAGGTGAGCGATTTCTCTATGAATTTTCGATGTTTCTCACCAAAAGCGGAGGTTTGAGCCAAAAAAAATTTTTTCCAAAAATGGTCGGGATTGGGGGGAGTCAGTGGTGGAAAAGTGGTTGGGATGGGGTGGGTTAATAGCAGCTCTCCATGCTGTTCAGTCTCTGGCAGCCTCCCTATTCAGTCCTTTATCCCTGAGGTCACACTCTGTAACTGCACCCCAAGAATTTTTTGGCCTGCCTCTCCTAGCCCCACCCCCAGCATTAATACTTCTCACCTTCTGCACTCAGTTGCCATCCCCCATCCTTTCCACATGCCCAAATCATCTCAGTCTACTGTCCTTATCACAGCACCAATACACTCCAGTCCCATCCTTCCTCTTAACTCTTCAATCATATACCTGCCCCCCCCCCCCCAGGCCAAGGACGTACAGTACTGCACATCCACCTAATCACTGTCATTTCTGTATGTTTTGAGCCTGCGAATATCCTCTTCCTTTACTGCCCAGCTCGTACTGCCATATGGCATTACACTCCTAGCTTATGCTGCGTACAAAGATCCATTAGCACAGAGAGAGAGAGAGCCCTCTCAGTGTCAGGAGAGGCAGCATATCCTTGAACTTCTTCCAACCAATCCTCACTCTAGCCACAGAGCTAGCTCCAGCCTCACCTTCAGCACATAACATGTGTCCCAAGTAACAACACTCTTTCACACACTCGAAAGACTGCAGCAAGATCAGTCCTTTCACACCTGACAATCTCCACATGCTCTCCCCGACATTTCGCACACGTGAAATGGGCATTGTCTCACAGTCTACCTCTATTACCACTATATATATTATGCACCCACTTATCACAAACACTGCACAAGATGGAATTACTTCCCATGCCCTTGTGGCAAACATACAAGGCCATTTTCCCCCTTTGACAGTACTGCCACCAACCCTAGATACCATCACTTTTGTTTTGTCTTATTTTATTTTATTTTTTTAATGCAAGGAAGAGGGAACCAAAGGCCAGGAGCCTTCAAATTGTTCCCTCCAAGAAAAAAACAGAAACAAGATAACAGAGATCCAAATTCAAGATCCGTACATTTTGAGATGCCTGGACACACTGTGTTTGAAAGACCGCGGGTCATAGGCAGTAGGAAATACAGACAGAAGACAGTTCCAGAGTTGCATATATGAAGGACTGGAAGTAACGGTTAACTCTTGCATTAGAGAGTTAGACAGAAAAGGGATGAGAGTTTGATGCTAGACGGGTGTTATGAGCCCATCATAGAGGTGGGGGGATGCAAGCAGACAGTTCAGAGGAGCAGTGGCCATTGAAGTAGCAATAGAGATAAAGATGCAACAGTGCAGCAAAGAGACAGAGGTTGAAGGGAGCTAGTAAGAGGAGGAGAGTTAATGAGACGAAAAGCCTTTGACTCCACCTTGTTGAGAAGAGCTGTTTGTGGGGAGCCTCCCACACATGAGAGTTGTACTCTGCACAGGGGCAAATAACCCCGTGTACTAAGTCAGCAGCTGTGCATGGGTAAAGAAGGCATGGAGTCAGCTTAGCACACCTAATCTCCTGGAAGCTGATTTTACATGAGAGAGAATATGTTCTTTCTAAGACAGATCCCAAGGGAATGAAACCCAAAGCATATTTAAAGATGATGCAGGATTAAGCTGAATATTATTAAAAAGTAGAGGGTACTCCTGAAGAAGACATTGTCGGGTGGATAGACGTAAGAACTGAGTTTTTGATGCATTAAAAACAACAAGATTACTTTTACCCCAGTCAGAAATATGAGCCAAGTCAGACATTAGGTGTGTCATAGCCTCATCCAATGTTTGTTGAAGTAACCGCTGAGATGGACGCTGTGGGAAGCAAATGGAAAGGTGAAGGGTGGAGTCATCTGCATATGAGTGGATACGGTTAGATGTACAGCTCAGAAGGTCATTGGTGAGTAAAAGGAAGAGAGTTGGTGATAGGGCAGAGTCCTGAGGAACACCACTGTTGATAGCTCTAGGAGAAGAATGGTGGCTGTCTACAACAGCAGCGATAGAATGACCAGAAAGGAAGCTAGAGATGAAGTCACAGGAAGAAGTATAGAAACCATAAGAGGGCAGTTTGGAAATTAAAGATTTATGCCAGACTCGATTGAAAGCCTTTGAGATGTCAAGTGCAGTGGCAAAGCTTTCACCAAAGTCCCGAAAGGAGGATGACCAGGAGTCTGAAAGGTAGATGAGAAGATCGCCTGTGGACCATTCCTGGTGGAACCCATACTGGTGATCAGAAAGAAGGTTGTGATAGGAAAGATGCTTTAAAAATTTTCTGTTATGATTAGACTCAAAACTTTTCGAAATACAGTACTGCATGTTAAAGCAATTGGACGATAGTTAGAGGGTTGGGAATGGTCACCCTTCTTTGGGAAAGGCTGAATGAGAGCAAACTTCCAGCATGAAGGAAAGGTACAAGTTGATAGACAAAAGGGGAAAGAGTTTACCTAGGCACGGTGTAAGCACAGAAACACAGTTCTTGGGGACAAAAGGAGGGACCCCATCAAGCCCATATGCCTTGTTAGTACTGAGGCCAGTGATGACAGAAAATACATCAGTTGAAGAAATCTTAATGTCAGTCATAAGGAAGTCAGAGGGGGGGAAGTGATGGAGAAACATCACCAAAATCATTGAAGGTGAAACTGGAGGATAAAGTCTGAGTGAAGAGTTCTGCTTTATCAGTAGAAGAAATACCTGTAGAACCATTAAAGTGGAAAAGAGGAGGGAAGGATGATGAGGCAAAGTTGTTAGAAAGATTTCTGGCAAGGTGCCAGAAAGAGCAGGAAGAATCCAATTTAGAGAGTTCAGAGCATTTAGTATGAATGAAAATATTTTTAGCAGCGCGAAGAACAGACTTCGCACGATTCCAGGGAGAAACATAATAGAGATGAGATTCAGGAGTGGGTTGGCTCCAGTACCTTTTGTAGGCCTTCTCCTTGTTGTGGACAGCACTAGAACAAGCATGATTAAACCAAGTTTTTTTTTTTTTTTTTTTTCAAAGGATATGAGAAAGGAATGTATGCTTCCATACACAAGAGAATAACCTTTGTAATGTGCAAGACACACTTAGATGGCTTCCAGCCATGGAAGCAACAATCATTTCAGGGAAAATCAAAGAAGTACTGCCTGAGGGCCTCCCAATCAGCAGCTCCGATATGCCACAATCGACACTTGTTGGTGGGGTCCACAGGCCTTACTGGAGTGATAGGAGAGGTTAAGGTGATAAGGTTGTAACTGAGGGAACCCAATGGAGAGGAAAGATTAACAGCATAAGCTGGAGGATTAGTTTTAAGGAAGAGGTCAAGTATGTTGGAACTCTCTCCTAGGTGGTCAGGGATATGGGTAGGAAGCTGTACAAGCTGCTCTAAGGACAGAAAAGATGTAGACACATTCACCAGGTGGATCAGTGAATGGAGAAATGGATAGGATGTATTCCATCGTAGAAGTGAGATAGTCGGGGAATTTTTCATAGTCAGTAGAATTAGGAGATAAGTAAACAGCACAGATATATTTAGTCTGAGAATGACAGAAAAGCTAAGCCAGAGAGTAGAGAATTCAGAAACTTCCAGTTCAGGAACACAAGATCAAGACTGGTTGTTGTGTACATATACACAACAGCCACCTTTGCTTTGAAATGAGTATAGAGATGGTAGGAGGATACAGAGAACGGTTTGCTATCAATTACCTCAGACAGCTGAGTCTCAGTTAGGAAGAGAAGGTGAGGTTTAGAGGAGGAGAGGTGATGCTTAACAGAAAAAAAGTTTGAGGAAAGGCCACGAATGTTGCAGAAATGGAGAAAATGTGAGTCAGACAGTGGTTCCAGGCATCTCACTGGGTTGTCATCGGGAGAGGGACGGATGGTGGGGCATTTTTGGTCCCCCTCCCCTGGGGCATCCGAGGCTTGGTTATTAGATGCCATTGTTTTGTTAAATTTTGAAGAGGAAGTGAAGTGTGTAATGTGCATGTAGTTTGGTGTTGACAGTAAAAGGAACTTGTACTGGTAAGCATGCTGGCCTACTCTCTGTATTACTGAAACACTGAAAAAGTTCAGCAAAGCGGGAAGGTGGGGCTGATGAAACGGGAGCTGCAGCTCTCCCTGTCATCAGCTTTCCATCCACCTTGGAAGTACTGCCCTGCTGGACTGGTGCTGCAATCTTCTCCCTGCATTTACACCCAAGCCCTCGTACCCGATACCATCTCTCCTCACCCTAAATGTTTCCTTTGCCTCCCTTTCATTCTCTGCGGTCAACACCGAACCATTGATATAAAACATCTCCCATGGGAGTCCGTTTCTGGAGTCACATGAGAGGGCTTCAAGCACTGATAAACATAAAGGAGCTAAAGGGGCTCACGACTGACCTCTACTGCTCACAGACATTCACTGAAAACTCATCACTGTAATGTCCATACATTCTCAACTGGGTGCGAGCACCCTCATACATAGCCATAACCTCTCTATCCAGCCACTCCTAGATCCCAAGCATTCTCATTGCCAGCTTCACCACTTCCCTGGGGACTCTGTCAAAGGCCTTCTCCAATTCAACAAAAAAAAAAAAAAGTACAGATCCCTTTTCTTTATTTTTTTTTTTTCCCTGAAACTGTTGAACAGTGACTATGGCATCAGTGTTCCCTTTGCCTGACATAAACCCAAACTGCATCTCATCAGTACAGTATTCACTCTTTCACTATATCATCTATCCATCCATCATCCAATCCTCTGTCGTCCCATGAGGAGCGTAGGAACCTGGGGATAGGCAAGTTGGTCCTGATATTTAAGATGAGAGTGGCCAGCCTCACTCATCCCTGAGTGGCCTTATGTGAGCAATAAACCCCAACCACCCTGTAGATATAAACCTACACAGGCTTGATCTGATTGGAGCACCTTAATTACTCACTAAACCACTAGGTGCCATAATTTGGTTATCCAGTGTAGTAAATGGTTTCCTGATGTACAGGAAACCGTTTGGCTTGTCACTCAATGTAGAGTTACCCATAGGCAGAAGGAAGAGGAAAGAATGAAGGAAAGAAAGACAAGTGAGGGAGTGTAAAGTCACCTGTAGGCAGAAGAAAGGGGAAAGAATGAAGGAAAGAAGGACAGAAGAGGAAGGAGGAAAGGGCAGAGACCCAAAGCAACAGTACATTGAGTGAGTGGATGGTGAGCGCCCCTACCTACCACTAAATCATACCTTCTAGAAATCTCTCCTTTACCTTCATTATCTGACCCCAAAGTTTTATGCCTCTATAATTTCCACTTTCCAGGGCATTGCCCTTCCTCTTACACATGTACAATCACACTCTTCAGCCAGTCATCTGGGACAAAGACACACTTATATAATTGTATTTATCAAATCAGTAACTAACCACACTCCTTTGTCTCCTGAGGCCTTCAGTATTTCAGCAGTCAACCCAGACACACCCGTCATCTTCCCCAACTGCATCCTGCCTATTGCCCTTCTGACAGTAGCAGGATCAGTCAAAGCCCACGGGCCAAACTCTGGATCTGCTGACTCCAGACCTTCCCGCATGGTTGTACTGTAGTTAGTCAATCTTCCCTTTACCGAACCTCCTTATCATGGGATCAAACAGAAATTTCACTCGTCTAAAGCATTTGTGGAGTGCAGTGCATGCTGCAATATTTTTTATGGCCTCAAATGCAGTAAGACAAGGTTTAGTCTGAGAAATCCATTTTCAAACTTACCCACAGTTTTTCGCCAAAATACTGTATTACTGAATAGTTTGGTTAAGCAGTAACTTTGTTCAGGAGGGTATTTGTCCAGTATGTTATTTATTTATCTGATTTTGTATTTTAATGTAAAGAGAAGCAATTTGGATTTTTTTATGGAGTACAAGCAAGCTCGCCCCTAATGCGAGGGTTTCATTCTAACCGTGGCGCGTTCGGTGCGAAACCGCATAAGTTTTAACCACTCCTTATTTTGCTCCCTAGACCTCCCAAATGTGGTGTTTTGCTGTTATCTGCCATTGGTAATCAATGTGAAGCACTTTAAGTGGTTAGAAGGTTTACTTAAAGTTATAACTTACCAATATAGTACTGCACAGCAAAACTTGAACATACAAATACGTCCAGTCCAGTCCAATAAAGTTTTGGGATTGCCTTTGCTATTGCACCCTTGCATCGCCGTCATTTCCTTAGTCTTCCTTTTCTTTGATAATTTTACTTCTTTTCTTCCATAATTGCGCGATGAACCTTTTCTTTTCTTCTATATCTTGATTTTTTGCAGTTAATAACAGTAGTTCTGCCATTTTCTCTTGTTCATGTCGATATGTTCCTTGCACAAAAGTGTATTTTCTTCTGATGGTTTCGTATGCAGGACATTTAAGTATAAAGTGTTCTTGTGTTTCTTCTGGTTCTCCACATGCCGGGCATGCTGTGTTCTCGTTCTAGTGTCCCTTCTTCCAGTTTAGTTTTATGTGTTTGTTCTGACTTTTATTAGGAGGCTTGAATCCTTCAGTATTATCGAACCATGTTACTTCTTTTATGTTGTGTTTATATTGTCTGTAGAGGGTTAGGGTAGATTTGGAGTTTATTTCCTCTTTCCATTTTAGGGTATCCCAGTCTTTGACCTTTTTTAGTTCATTTTCTGTCTTATCTTTAATTTCTGCTAGGCTAATGTTTACATTGTTTAGGTAGATCTTTAGTTGTTTTATCCACGTGGTTTTTCCTTCTTCATATTGTTTAATAAATATTTCTTTTAAGAGTTTGTTTCCTTCATTTTCTATTATATGTTTTGTTAAGAGTAATTTTGATGTTATGTCTCTTGTTGTGCAGGATGAGGCTCCTATTTCTCCTCTGATGGCGCTAGTTGCCGCATATGATGGTGCTTGTAGTATTCCCTTATATACTGTTCTTGATTTTCTATTTTTTGTAAAGTATATATTTCTTCTTTAGTGAAGCATACTACTTCTGTTGCATAGAGAATTGAGGGTATTGTCAGCCCTTTCCAAAAGGATTTTCCAATCATCATCCTGTTACAACATCTTGCAGTGACAGAATAGGTGGTGTTGGACAGTTTTCTTGCCTTCTCAATGCACTTACTTTTGTGCTTGTCGAAACAACTTCTTCTGTCATTGATGATAACTCCTAAATATTTTATTTCTTCTGTTATTTTAATTCCCTCTATTTCTTGTGGTGGGTAGAAGAAATTGTAGATTATGATGTTTTTTTCGCAGTTTAGTTTCAGTCCACATTCTTTTGCTGCTGCTACTTTTTTATTGCAATTCCTGCTTCTTCTTGTGATTGGGCAAATACAAGGCCGTCGTCGCATAAAATTGTCCGCATGTATAAAAGCTGTCATCTTTGTATCCTGTTTTTCCATCTTCCAGTTATTTTTTATAATATAGTAAGCAACATTCCGATGCCAATTGGTTTCGGGACAATTCATCGTCAAGTCAATTCGCCATCAT
Source organism: Coenobita brevimanus (assembly GCF_032717465.1). NCBI lineage: Eukaryota > Metazoa > Arthropoda > Malacostraca > Decapoda > Coenobitidae > Coenobita > Coenobita brevimanus. The sequence continues at coordinate 11,637,512 of NC_137050.1, read as the reverse complement.
AACACTAACAAGACAATTCGCCATCATTAATGAAGACAACTATGGGTGACGCTAGCATATAATTCAGAGGCGAAATAAGTATATTTATAGAATTACTGGGAATCGTTCATGGTGAAAATTGTCCTGATAGGGAATAGTCCATGTTTTGACGGGGAATTGTGTGACGGCGAATTGACTTGACGGAGAATTGTCTCGGAACCCGTGGATCATGGGTAATCATATAAATCAGGTTAACTGGTTACAAGGCCTTAATGATTTAACTTTAAGTGCTTTTAACTTACATACGAGAACAGTAAATATTTAACTTATAAATACAGTACTGTGGAAAAGCAGTGCGGCAAATCTTTAACGAACAAAAAAAAAAAAGGCAGTATTCCGACGCCTATCAAGTTAAGTGGTTATAAGACTTTATTTCTTGCCTTAACGTTATTTGATAGTACTTTAACTTGCACATAAGCTTACCAGAACAGTAATGTAAATATTTAACTTACAAATACAGTACTGTGGAAAAGCAGTACAGCGAATCACATGATCAAAACAAACTGTGCGCGCTGCGCACTGAGCCCTATAATATGGAGTGGCTCCCACACAGCGTAACTGATGTAGCCACTGCCAGGGCGGCGCTGGTGTAGCAGCAGCCTTGTTAAACCTCGCCTGATGCCCACGGTTTTTGAACTGAGCAGCGTTGCCAGATGGTGAAATTTTTCACCAGATTCGGGAAATATGGTGAAATTTTAAGCTTCCTGGTGAAAAAACAATTGAAGAGTTTGGAACCAGACAATATTTGGTTAAATCTGGTGAAATTGTAGATCACCAGTCATTATTGTTGAAATAACCTCAATCCTCCGATCGGTGCTGTTTTTTTTTTTTCTTCCTGAATGAGAAATATATATATATTTATTAAGTTGTGAGTAAAAGATAGAAGAAGAACATAAGAGAGTATGGATCAGTTGGGTCAAGGATTGTGTGGGTGAGATTGAAAGTTGGAATACAAATGTGGGCAATTGTGTGCGTCTATGTGCCAGCGCAAGATCGTGCAAGCAGAGTGAGAGAAGAGTTCTGGGCAAATGTGGAAGTGTGCATGGAAAAGTTTGGAAGGAATGAGAGAGTGTTTTTGATTGGTGATATGAATGGTAAAGTAGGGAAAGTGATGATGGATGGAATAGTTGGTGAGTGGGGTGTGCCTGCTGAGATAGATGAGAATGGTAGTGCTTTAGTGGACATTTGTGCTGGGAGGGGGTTGGTGATAGCCAATACCCTCTTCAGGCACAAAATGATCCACAGGTATACATGGCGAGTGATGAGAAGGGTGGGTGGTGAACTGAATGAAAGGAAGGCAATGATTGATTATGTGTGTGTGGATGAAAGGATGCGAAGATGTGTAATGGATGCAAGAGTTTATAGAGGTTGGGGGAGTGGACTTTCTGACCACTACTTGGTGGTGGCCAGAATCAGGATACAAATAAGATGGAGTAATAGAAGAACTGAAGGATGGGAAGGACTATTTGCAAGGAGAGTGGAAAGGTTACAAGAGGATGAGAAAAAGGCAGAATATAAGAGAGAAGTGGAGGAACGATTGGGCAAATATGAATTGGAGCAGATGGGGGACGTGGAAGGTGTGTGCAGGATATTCACAAAAGAATTATGTGCAGCATGTGATGTGGTGTGTGGGATGAAGAGAAGACAGAGGGGGGTGCAAGGAACAGCGTGGTGGAATGAAGAGGTGAGACAGGCTGTGGCACAAAAGAAGAAAGCATACAATGAATGGATGAGAAATAGGGCCGTGGAAGAAGTTGAAAGGCGGAAGAGAGAGTTGTATGTAGAAAGAGAGAGAGAGGTAAAAAGATTAGTAAGAGAAAGAAGAGAGTGGATGAGGAATTTGGAAGGAATTTGAGTGTAAAGTGGAGGGACTGTAAGAAAATGTTCCGGAAAGAGGTGAAGAGAGTAAGACAGGGTGGAAGTGAAGTTAGCAGGGGAGTGAAAGATAAAAATGGTAGATTACTAGTGGAGAAGGGAGAAAAAGTGAGCAGATGGAGAGAACACTTTAAGGAATTGTTGAACATAGACGATGGAAATGATGCAAGTATAAGTGGCTGGGAGACGTGGAAGGTGTGTGTAAGATATTTACAGAAGAAATATGTGCAGCATGTGATATGGTGTGTGGAAGGAAGAGAAGACGGAGGGGGGTGCAAGGAACAGCGTGGTGGACTGAAGAGGTGAGACAGGCTGTGGCACAAAAGAAGAAAGCATACAATGAATGGATGAGAAATAGGGGTGTGGAAGAAGTTGAGAGGCGGAAGAGAGAGTTATATGTGGAAAGAAAGAGAGAGGTGAAAAGATTAGTAAGAGAGAGTAAGAAGAGAGTGGATGAGGAATTTGGAAGGAATTTGAGTGTAAAGTGGAGGGACTGTAAGAAAATGTTCTGGAGAGAAGTGAAAAGAGTAAGATAGGGTGGAAGTGAAGTAAGCAGGGGAGTGAAAGATAAAAGTGGTAGATTACTAGTGGAGAAGGGAGAAAAAGTGAACAGATGGAGAGAACACTTTAAGGAATTGTTGAACGTAGAGGATGGAAGTAATGTGAGTATAAGTGGCTGGGGAATGGCTGGGAGAAGGAGGGAGGTGAGACGACAGGAAGAAATCAGTAGGATAGAAGTTGTGGAAGCAATGAAGAAAGTTAAAACGGGGAAAGCCCCAGGAATTGATGGAGTGTGTGGTGAAATGCTGAAGCATGGGGGAGAGATAGTAGTAGAATGGATGTGGAAGATGTGCAGATTGGCCTGGGAGGAAGGTAGAGTCCCGGAGGATTGGAAGTCAGGTATAATTATTCCCTTGTACAAAGGAAAAGGGGAAAAAGAAGTGTGTGGTAATCATAGGGGTATTTGTCTTCTTAGTATAATAGGAAAAGTGTATGGTAGGATACTTATAGACAGAGTTAGAGAAAGAACAGAGAAATTAGTTGGAGAAGAACAGGGAGGCTTTAGGAAGGGAAGAGGTTGTGTAGATCAGATATTCATTCTTAGATCTTTAGTGAAAAAGTTTCTAGAGAAGGGAAAGAAGTTGTATGCGGCTTTCATGGATTTGGAGAAAGCATATGACAGGGTGGATAGACAAGGATTGTGGAAAGTGTTAATAATATATGGAGTAGATGGGAAGTTGTTGAATGCTGTGAAGAGTATGTACGATGGTGCGAAGGCTGCAGTGCGTGTGGATGGTGAACTAAGTGAATTTTTCTCTTTGAAAGTTGGTTTGAAACAGGGATGTGTCATGTCTCCATGGTTGTTCAATCTGTACATGGATGGGGTAATAAAAGAGGTACAAGGTAGGGTAGTTGATGTTAGAGTGGCCCTGGTGAGAGAGGATAGTGTTTGGAAACTCCCTGTACTGTTTGTTTGCAGATGATACTGTGTTGTTGAGTGAAGACGAAGGGGAGCTGCAAGGCTTGGTGGATGAGTTTGGGAGAGTGTGTAACAAACGGAATCTAAAGGTGAATGTAGGGAAAAGTAAAGTGATGGTCTTTGAGAGAGGTGAGGTTAGTGAATGTACAGCGAGGTTGGATGGTGAGGAATTGGAAAATGTGAGTACATTTAAGTACTTGGGTAGTGTGATGAGTAAGGATGGAGGTTTGGAGGGTGAAGTGCTTGAAAGGGTACAGCAGGAAAGAAAGGTTGCTGGTTCAATGAAAGCAGTGATAAAAAACAGGGAAGGGAGCATGGAAGTGAAAAAGTTACTACATGACAGTATTGTGATACCAACTCTAACGTACGGAAGTGAAGCTTGGACATTGTTGGAAGGACACAAGTCAAGAGTGAGAGCAGTGGAAATGAGTTAAGAGGAGCCTGTGGAGTCACGTGGAGAGACAGGCTGATGAATGAAGATATAAAGGAGCGTTATGGTGTGGATGTGGATGTGATAGGAAGCGTTATGAGAAACACACTGAGGTGGTTTGGCCATGTGGAGAGGATGGAGGGTGAAAGACTGACGAAGAGAGTGTATGTGAGTGAGGTGGAGGGGGGAAGAGGGAGGGGGAGGCCGAGGATGAGATGGAGGGATGGGGTGGAGAGGTATATGAGAGAGGGGGGTGTGAGTTGGGAGCAGGGCAGTGAAATGGCGGGGGACAGGGCGACTTGGAGGCGATTTGTTTGTGGCCACCCCAAACGGGATTGAGGCGTCTGGCAATAGATAGATAGATAGATAAGTGGCTGGGAGAAGGAGGGAGGTGAGAAGACAGGAAGAAATCAGTAGGATAGAAGTTGTGGAAGCAATGAAGAAAGTTAAATTGGGGAAAGGCCCAGGAATTGATGGAGTGTGTGGTGAAATGTTGAAGTAGTAGTAGAATGGATGTGGAAGATGTGCAGATTGGCCTGGGAGGAAGGTAGAATTCCGGAGGATTGGAAGTCGGGTAGAATTATTCCCTTGTACAAAGGAAAAGGGGAAAAAGAAGTGTGTGGTAATCATAGGGGCATTTGTCTTCTTAGTATAATAGGAAAAGTGTATGGTAGGTTACTCATTGACAGAGTTAGGGAAATAACAGAGGAATTAGTTGGAGAAGAACAGGGAGGCTTTAGGAAGGGAAGAGGTTGTGTAGATCAGATATTCATTCTTAGATCTTTAGTGGAAAAGTTTCTAGAGAAGGGAAAGACGTTGTATGCGGCTTTCTTGGATTTGGAGAAAGCATATGACAGGGTGGATAGACAAGGATTGTGGAAAGTATTAAGAATATAATTAGATGGGAAGTTGTTGAATGCTGTGAAGAGTATGTATGATGGTGCTAAGGCTGCAGTGCATGTGGATGGTGAACTGAGTGAATTTTTCTCTTTGAAGGTTGGGTTGAAACAGGGATGTGTCATGTCTCCATGGTTGTTCAATCTGTACATGGATGGGGTAATAAAAAAGGTACCAGGTAGGGTAGTGGATGTTGGAGTGGCCCTGGTGAGAGAGGGTAGTGTTTGGAAACTCCCGGTACTATTGTTTGCGGATGATACTGTGTTGTTGAGTAAAGGCGAAGGGGAGCTGCAAGGCTTGGTGGATGAGTTTGGGAGAGTTTGTAAGAAATGGAATCTAAAGGTGAATGTAGGGAAGAGTAAAGTGATGGTCTTTGAGAGAGGTGAAGGCAGTGAATGTACAGCGAGGTTGGATGGTGAGGAATTGGAAAATGTGAGTACGTTTAAGTACTTGGGTAGTGTGATGAGTAAGGATGGAGGTTTGGAGGGTGAAGTGCTTGAAAGGGTACAGCAGGGAAGAAAGGATGCTGGTTCCTTGAAAGCAGTGATAAGAAACAGGGAAGTGAGCATGGAAGTGAAAAAGTTACTACATGACAGTATTGAGGTACCAACTCTAACGTATGGAAGTGAAGCTTGGACGTTGTTGGAAGGGCACAAGTCAAGAGTGAGAGCAGTGGAATTGAATTATTTAAGAGGAGCCTGTGGAGTCACATGGAGAGAGAGGCTGACAAATGAGATTATACAGGAGTGTTATGGTGTGGATGTGGATGTGATAGGAAGCGATAGGAGGAATACACTGAGGTGGTTTGGCCATGTGGAGAGGATGGAGGGTGAAAGACTGACGAATAGAGTGTACAGTGCTCGTCAGAAGTATGGGGCGCCCTGCGTCCCTCCTGAGAAACAAACCTTTCAACATTGAAAAAACATATAAATAATGCATTTTATTTACCTTTAGTGCTTCGTAGGGTAGCCTTTACGTTTCTTCACGGACCTGAGACATCTTGGAAATGAATGGACGAGGCTCCTGAGGTGCTGGAGGGGTATTTTGTCCCAGGAGTCACGAATGGCGGCTTCCAGCTTAGGCAGAGAGCTCACGTCCTTCCCTTGGAGACTCTTCTTTACGACGTACCAAAGGTTTTCAATCGGGTTGAGGTCTGGGCTATTTCCTGGCCAGTCTGTCATGAATGATACCTCGCAGTCACGAAGTCAATTGGTGACCGATTTGGCCTTGTGAGCAGGTGCACTGTCCTGCTGAAACACTCGTGCACCTGTTAGCTCAAGGGAGTCTGGTAAATGATCACACAGAAGCTCCAGGTAAACATCCTGATTCACTCTGAGGTTCTTGGGAAGTACAACAAGCTTCCCCAAACCCTTCCCTGAGAAACAACCCCATACCATGAGTGAATCAGGATGTTTAACTGTGCTTTCTACATACCGTGGGTCAAGTGGGTCACTACCTTTGCATGCTCCTCTGTTACAGGTAACACTAAATGTTGCCTCATCAGACCACAACACTGACAACCATTGCTCCTCACCTCAATTTAGATATTTATTAGCAAAGGCAAGCCTACGAATTCTCTGGCTGCTAGAGAGAAGAGGCTTTTTCACAGGCCTGTGACTTGTGTAACCAAGCTCATGCACCCTACGAGACACCGTTCTCACTGACACCTCACCAAACACTTCCAGGTTGCTCTCCTTAATTTTCCTTGCACTCACACAAGGATTAAACTCCACTGCACGTTTTAAAACATTAACAGACCTTGGGGAAGTTTTCCTAGGCCTACCAGACCTCGGTTTCTTTGTGGGAACTTCGCCACCATTTTCCTCCCAAAACCGCGCACACCAACGACGCATTGTCGATCGTGCCACACCAACCAATTCACTAATTTCCTTTGTGTGGTGGCCTGCCTCCTTTAGAGCAATGATCTGGGATATGATTTCACTCGATAGTTCACGGGTAGGTGCCATAACAAAGTTTTGAAGGCCAAAACACTGCGGGACACTCGATAAAAAATGGCGCAATTTGAGAGGGACACTCGGCAGAGTTCCTCTCTCTCAGGCAGCCCGTGGGCGACTGAGGCGGGAACCAACCAGCGCGTCAGAAGGCCTCAGGCTACCGTGACGTCATGCTCGGAGCTCAAACTTATGGCTCAATTCTTACCCCCAAAAATGGGTGATTCTTTTTGGGCCATAAGTATTGCGCGCCCGGCGGACAACGCTGAATACTTCTGACGAGCACTGTATGTGAGTGAGGTGGAGGGGGGGAGAGGCAGGGGGAGGCCGAGAATGAGATGGAGGGATGGGGTGAAGAGGTATATGAGAGAGGGGGGTGTGAGTTGGGGGCAGGACAGTGAAATGGCGGGGGACAGGGCGACGTGGAGGCGATTTGTTTGTGGCCACCCTGAACGAGATTGAGGCGTCTGGGAATAGATAGATAAAGTTAACCAGTATAGTGTGTAGTCAAGGCACGAGGATTTTAATGTGGTCATGCTTGTGACTCAGTGGTGGCGTACGGCAACTAGTTTAATGTTTACATGCAACAGCTGATTCCAGTTTCCACCTTTTAAACTTATCATATGGGCACCGGCATGGGCTCTCATAGATTTCATAAGGTAAATGCAACATTTAAAGTAAACTACGGAGAAAAAACTTTATAATATAATCTTCAAGGACCAGTGAATCACGTAATGTGTCAGAAAAGGGATTATTTGTAGAGAAATGGGTGTGAACGGTACAATATCGGGACGGTAAGCAGGTTGTGTCAGCTTCGTTCTGATGGTTATTGTGACAAAGATATGCTTCATTAATTAAACTGAAAAAGTGACTGACTGGATGATGACAATTTTCAAGTGAAATGAAGGTGAATTTTTGGTAAAAATTATAGATGTAGCCTATATGCACGTTTACTATATTGTCTTTCATGTGTAGCCTGATATAATATCCAAAGTAACCAGCCGTGATTCATTCCTTTAGATATTATGATTGGTTGAAGGTATGGCAAACAGTCTCAACAGAAGTATTAGTGACTGTATTCTGGGACACTAGCTGTTCACATTATTTCTGACCCATCACATTTTATCACAGTCTTTGAATTCTGAATTATAAGTGTAATATTTTTCATTAACACATTTTGCATCATAATAAACTGATGGTGAAATCTGGTGAAATTTTGGTGGTTGGTGAAATCTGCAGCTCACAATCTGGCAATACCGGAGCTGAGGTGTTCGTTGGGTTTTTGAAAGCAGCCAATGATTCCGCAATATATAGTGCCATGGTCAGCTATGCAGCTGCTGGATGCAAAAATGGATACAGGAATTCGTCAGAGATGGCATTATTTCACAAGTAAGAAATATATCTTGTTGCTAAGTCTATAAGATTATTGCTCCCAGGGGTGGGGTGGGAAGATTCTTCCTCAGTATCCCTGAATGAATAAGGCCACTAAAACAGGCCCATTTATCTCCAATCTTTCTTTCCATGCCCTTTTCTCTTCTGTTCACACTCTCTTGTAGATATTTTCATGCTTCTTCCGGCCTTCATCAATCTAGACATTCGGTTTCATGACATGGGTAGTGCCATAAAGGGTAAGTTCTGCACTGCAGCAACCTATGGCATTGTTTTATACTGATTGGCTAAATGTACCCGATATAATTCATTGAACTCGTTCGTTCGTTTTCGTTCGTTCGTTTTTAAAGGCTCCAACATGCTTGCATGTGTCGGCCTTGGTCACCTAATGGCGGCTCTCCATGCTGCACGATCCATTGCAGCCTCCCTGTTCAGTCCCTTAACCCTAAGGTCACACTTAATGACCTCGTCCCATGTCTTTCTCGGTCTACCCCTCATAACCCCACCCCCAATATTAACACTTCTCACCTTCCTCACCCAACTATCATCCCCCATCCTCTCCACATGTCCAGACCACCTCAATCTACCTCTCCTCATCACAACACCAATACACTCCAGTCCCATCCTACCTCTCAACTCTTCCATTGTAAACCCAGCCCCTCCAGGCCTTGGACGCAGGGACGCACTGCACATCCACCTAATCATTGTCATTTCTGTACGTCTGAGCCGGCGAATGTCTTCCTCCTTCACTGCCCAGGTCTCACTGCCATACAGCATTACACTCCTAACACACGCTGCATACAAAGACCCCTTAGCACGTAGGGAGAGCCCCCTCAATGTCAGGAGAGGCAAGAGCTCCCTGAACTTCTTCCAACCACTTCTCACCCTAGCCACAGAGCTAGCTCCAGCCCCACCTCCAGCACACAACATGTCTCCTAAATAACAAAACTCTTCCACACACTCAAGAGATTCACCAGCAAGTTCAATTCTTTCACGTCTGACGATCTCCACCTGCTCACCCCGGGCACGCCGTACACATAAAAAAAAATCATAATCCATACCTGGTATATGTTTTTGTATTATAAGCAAAAAATGTCTCTTTATTAAAAATCACTGCTTAGTGGAAATGAAGTATTTTAATTTGAATTTAAGTGTCTGTGTTTCAATATGGCCGCCAAAATCAAACACCGCAGCGGAGATAGCCTCTCCATATTATAGAGCTCAGTGGCACGCGTTGATGTTCAAGGATTTGGCCTTTCAAAGGCCTGTCACGTAAATTTATAGTTTTCGTAATGATTCTTTAATCTTACGTTGTGTTATATGTATCCCAGCACTAACTGCGTATAATTGCGAGTGCATTTGGTGAGAACGTGTTCGGGGCAAGCTTACTGTACTTAATTGTCAATACAGTAATCCCTCCAATATCCGACGTAATACAGCCATAGGCATGTCTGGATAGTGGTCCTGTCCGGATATTAGGCCCCAGCCTTCTGGACTTGTACTTATGGACCCTGTCTCAGAAAAACACCTATACAACTCCCTCTGGACATGCATAGCACCTATTTAAGACCCAAATCACACCAATAAGGGACATAAAAGACTGAAATAAATGCAAAAGAAGCATAAAATGAGGTTTTTGAGGTAGGTTCGTACAATATTAAACATTCTGGGTACATAAAAGTCCCTGGCTCCTGGAATGGTAGTTATGGACCCTAACCTAGCCTAACTCAGAAAAACACCTCCCTACTGCACATGCATAGCACCTAAGACACAACATATTCACACCAATAAGGGACATAAAAGAGTGAAATGAGGTGTTTGAGGTAAGTATAGTATAGAAAATACAGTAGAGTACAGTATGAAACATTCTGCCTACTTACAGCAAGTCCATGGCCTTCTCGATGAATAACCGCCTCCTCTCAGACTCTGACAGTAAGAAGGATTTCCTGAAGCACTTGCAGTACACTGTTCATGAAGTCTTGCACTGAACTTAGTCATTCGCACTCAGAAGTCCATTCTCTTCACACTGCACACTCTTTGTCTTACTTATGCTCCATTGTAACTTAACCTGCGCCATCCCGGCAATGTGAATTAACGTGGCAACATTGCAAGGTCCCTAATTTGCACAATTTTCAATTTTCGCGAGTGATTTTTCGAGTGATTTTTGGCACGTATACACGGGACACCTTCCTCTATTCCTCTACAAGATGCCAGGCAGGAACAATGCCTTACACCGCATAACCTCTCCCCCCTCCCCTGCACGCCATTGTCTCGGCAATTCACCTGTTACCAGTGACCTGGCCAATAAAGACATTCAGGGCCAGAGTGATTCCCCAATCGATGACAATGTGGAGGACAAAGTTTTCATAGCATTAGAGGAAGAAACAGTCAGAAATGATGATCAGGTAATGTGGGAAAAAAAAGATCATGAATGGTGATGAGTTAGTGAGTGAAACCATGCTTATAATGCCTATATTACTGTTTGAAAACCAATATACTCTTGTACTACATATAAATTCGTACCAAGTAAATAAATAAATACTGTTTATGAGTGGATAAAATAGTTACCCTCCCATAGAACTCGTTTTCTTTGGTACCAGCCTGTTAGAAAACCTAGTCAGGTAAGGAAGTACTCGTACCTAAATCGGGTATTTTAAACCTCAGGTGAGCGATTTCTTTATGAATTTTCGATGTTTCTCACCAAAAGCGGATGTTTGAGCCAAAAAAAAAAAAGAGGTCCAAAAACGTCGGGATGGGGCGGGTTAATAAGTGTTGCACTCTGCACTTTAAGTCTTTCCACTCATAAAACCAATTTCAGAACAAATCACAAGTGTATTTACGTTAAATTTAGTCCAAAAATTTTGTATTTTCACTCGGATTTCTACTTTCTTTACAATACTGTATGCACTGTTTTTCTTTCACTGCACAACACTAAATTCCCATGTGGTCTAGTGGAGAAGTTCTTGCCATTTAATCACTGTCAGAGTCTGAGAGTATCGCTGGCAGGTGACCTAGGGGTGCGTCGTTGGGTCGTGGTGATGGCGTACCCACTGCAGACGACTCTGAAGATAGACGCAAACTTACGTCAAGCAGTGACTCCACCGTGGCTGATGTGCTGGGCTGTGGCTCGGAGCATGAGGTCCTGTCTTGGGGAGGCAACGGAGTGGAGCCAGGGCTGGGCACAGTGGGGGGCACGGGCCTGAAAAAGCTGTCAATCGTTGATTGACGCAAGGAACGATGATTCTAACGATTTATGATGCGCTGCCTGAAAGCACCCACTTCCTCCACAAGTCCCAAGGGCCCAATCTCCCTGTCGCAGTCCGGGTGTTCCAGGTAGTCCAGAATGAACTCCAGGTGTTCCCGGAGTGCGCTCAGCTTGGGGATGGCTGGAGTTGTGTCATGCTGAGAGGAGTCCACATCATCGTCACTGTCCTCGTCGGAATCTTCAAGCTGGGTACTGACACCTGCAACTGAAGATGCGATCTTGATATCAGACAGGGTCTGATACCCAGGATCGCTCTTGTCATCATCCAACCACTCACGCACTTCGTCCACATCAACATCATCGCCGTGCGTACGTAGACGTGCATGGAAGTCATCCATGTCGAAACATAGGAAATCGCTCCGCATCGGTTCCAAGAAGCAGACGAGACTAACCATTTTCTAGTCTTGACAGGGATTTCCTTCAATGCACTGGCCCAGTTGTAGATTGCAGACTTGTTGTAGTGGCGAAGGTTTTCCAAAGTCCGCTGGCCTCGCGTGTCCTGTCCCTCCCTGCGCTCGTCCTCGTCCTCGAGAACAACCATCACCTCGTCCAGGAACTTCCGTCGGTATAGGCGCTTCGTTGCCACGATCATTCCTTGGTCCATTGGTTGGATGAGAGCAGTAGTATTAGGTGGGAGAAATATGCACCTAATGCGGCCATTCTCAGCCACCAAGTCCTTGTCACACGGGTGGGCAGGTGCATTGTCAAGGAGAAGGAGGGCCTTTACCTGGTTGCGTGGGATTCCCATTTTCTCCGTCTGGTAATGTATGACCTCCTTAACGAAATGGTGGTGGAACCAGTCTTTGAAGATCTGGGCTGTGAACCATGCCTTCAAAGAATGGTACCAGACGACAGGAAGGACATCCATCACCCCACGAAGACACCGAGGCTGCTTTGCACGGCCAACAATATCGGGCTTAAACCGGTGCATGCCGTTACCATTGGCACAACACAAAGCAGATATCCGTTGCTTGCAGAGCTTGCGGCCAGGTACACGCTTCTCCGTCTCCTCGGCTAGAGTGTTCGTTGGCAAAGAGCGATAGAATAAACCAGTTTCATCAGCGTTGTAGACTTGACCGAGAGCTAGGCCCTCCCTGTCGATCAAGCCCATCACCTTGTGCCGAAACTCGTCAACTCCATCCTCATTAGCGTCCAAAGCTTCGCCATGAGACTTGCGGTTGGTGAGGCCATGCCGTAAGTTAAATGCGAAGAGCCAACCCTTGGATGCCTTGAAGTCTAGGGCGTCGTGATGCCTTGCGAACTTCTCAGCAGCAGCCCTCAGCTCCATACCACGTACGATACCATCACACCAGCAGCACGATGCTGTCGATACCAAATCAACGTGGAGCGGTCGACTTCAGCAAACTTGGGAGTAAACATCACCTTCCTCTCCACTTTGCGTTTGCTTTTCGACGAGAAGTCAGCCGTGTACTCCATGAGTTTGTCTTGAGATCTCTTAATATCAAACAAAGTAGATTGGGCCAGGTTAAACTCACGGGGGATGCGTGAAGAAGACCATCTCGCATCTACTTTCTCCAATATCTCCCGCTTCTTCTCCAGAGTCAGTACCACTCTCTTCCTCTTCTCAGGCGGCGGGGCCATCATCACACACACGAAGGAGAGGCACGAGAGCAGCAGGAGTGCCTGCAGCAGGTAAGGCACCACCACAAAAACGAGCACGTGGGCAGCCATGACGACGAGCGTTCACTCGTGACAAGAGACAGGCGGAAAGTGGGGAGGATGTAGGGGCACTCTAGCGGACGTCAGAGGAATGACGCGCCACAACAAAGCTGTCCCGCGCCTGCATGCCAAGTTCAAATTACGGGCAGGAATTTTTTTTTTTTTTTTTTTTTCTAATTTTTTGCAATTTTCGGACCATTTTGGGAATCTTGGATCCCGGGACGATTATGTCCGGATAGTGGGCGTCCGGATATTGGAGGGATTACTTTATAAGATGTAGCTTATATGTTGTTTCTAATTATAGGAAGTACCCTTTTTGAACTGATGATTGCTTCTGTGGTTTTTGTTTAAGTTTTGTAATGTATGTTCTTGTGAGTAGCAGCTGTTAACCCCTAAAGTCTGCAAATCTCCGGGCCTGACTGTCACCCCATCCACAAAAAGGCATCAGTTTTTCAGCTTTCACCAAGGTAAAATTTTATCTTACTGATTTGAAGAGCCTGAATTTACACACCAGAAAATGCCAGTCCCAGTCCCATAGGCATAATGGTTACCGCACAGTCAACCGCCAACTATTGTAATACAGTACTGTAGTTACCCATCGTGTCTGAACGAAAATAGGAAAATTTTGGCATATACCAATTTTTTTGCCACATAACCTTACAGAAATCGCCCAAATTAATATGACACATGTGCCCAGACATGAAACGAACTGTATGAGTGTGCATAAAAAAAAGGGGGGAAAATGACCTTTGCATATAAAACAAGAGTATCTATTCACTGCATAAGTAAATCATTCAATAAGACAAATATTTATACATTCTGTGCTTGTATAATGAAATGTATAAATGAAGGAAAAAACACAATGATAAATAAATGAAATAACAGAACAAAAAATAAATTGCTTGTTGTGTAAAAATATTAGGTTCTGCATGTAAGTAGTACAATAAAATACACATGTTATATAAAATGCCAAAAAACCTGTACTAATGTGTGTAAATGGTTGAACGGCAGAAATAATTTAAAAAAATCATAAGTTGCTGTTACCGCTATCTGTCTATCTATCTCTCTATAGCCCAATGCCCTTAGCCCGCAAAGGGTGGCCGCAAACAAAACGCCTCCAAGTCGCTCTGTCACCCACATTTGACTGCCCTTCCCCCAACTCACTCCCCCCTCCCTCATATACCGCACAGTCTCAAAATTTTCCTATCGAAAATGATGGAATATCAGTAAATTATACAAAGAAACTAACATTCTTTGGCTAATAACCTTACATAAATATCTAATAACAGATATAGTATACATTCTGTTGCATAAAACAGGTCGAGGGAAATAGCTTGTAATTCAGTGACGCAATGGTATGGTGTTTGGCTCACTTGATTTGGGTGGGAGGTGACAGACAAGGAGCCAATGAGGCAGAGGGGTGTGGGGGGGGGTTCTTGGGAGGTGGAGGGGGGTGGGGGGCCTCAATAGGGAGGGAATATGCCTGCTACAACCTCCACAATGCAGGGCTCTTGTTTGGCGAGCCACAGCTCGCAAATGCGAGTTTTTTTTCCCTTTGGTGAGCAAATTTTACATGCAAGTCGCCTTTTGGCAAGGAGAAAATACATCCACTTCAAAACCCAGTAAACTACAAAATAAGTAAATCTCACTTAAATGAACAAAAAAGTATGTTGTGATCGATTATTAAGTCTTTCCTTGTCGCCATTGTGAATGTTTAAAACCTCATTATATGATTCTAATCATTACAGTGTGTAAATAAACAAATATATTTCTTATAAAATATTTCGGCTCGTAGTCGATTTGGCTACTAAAAATTTATTTGGCTCGTAAATCTGAAACCTTAGGAGCCACGTGGCTCGCAACCATCGGCAGTTAGCAAGAGCCCTGCAATGGTGTAGAGGGGGTATGGGGCGAGATTTGGGTGGGAGGTGACAGTGAGAGGAAGATCCAATGGGACAGAGGGAGGTGGAGAGATGGCCATGGGGGGGGGGTACTCCCACCACATCTAGGGGGACCAATCATGCCAGACACCACCAGATATTGTTGTTCCCATTTGCAAGCTTCCATTTACATCATCGAAGAGGCATGGCTGCCTCTCCCCAGTTTTTTTGTGGCTTCTATTAAATCTTTGTGGATCGGACTGAACTTGTCTAAAACACATTGATTGATGATGAATGGTCTTTAGGGGTTAAGTGGTTCTCACCTTGTGCACTGAACTTCCGCATATACTTAATGAGCATCAGCACACTGTATGCAAATTGATAAATGTTCCATTGCAAGATGGCAAGAGTAAATAAAAGTAAAGCTTCTTCATTGATATGAAACATGAATCAACTGGCATTTAGCTTTATTTGCAGTAATATACAGTATGTTGTGTGAAGTATGCCCTTGATAAATTCCGTATGTACAATACTGTAATAAATATTGTCAATGGACAATAAGTACTTGGATGCATTGAATGGGAATGATGATTATAGTGACTCCTGACACTTGACATCGAGTGTCTAATTGAAATACAGTAATGGAGTCTGATGTATCCTGTATTAGAGGAGATTTTATAATTATGGCAATTTACTGTCTTTGGTGCTGATGGGGAACCTACATGTGGTGTCCAAGGAAAGTATGGAGTCTGATGTATCTTGTATTAAAGAAGAGATATTATAGTTTGTTAGAGTCAGGGTCTGTCAGTGGTGCTGATGGAGAACCTGCATACAGTGGGATTTTGCATCTTGAGTGAAGAAGCTATGGCAGACACCCAGGAGGCATACCACCTCATATTTCCCTCCTCCTCACCTTGGGAAGAATCCTGGTCTGACCTTGGTAAGGTGCTGCCTGCCACAAGGGGGTGCCAGTTCCCTGCACAGTGTAGGTACTGTACTGCACATGTAGGATGGCCTCACAGAAGCAGATGTGTACCTGTGACCAGTGGGTCTGCTCACCCAGAGAGACCTGGGTTAAGCAACAAACGGAACAACAGCAAATGGTAGTGATTTCTGTATTGTCCATATATTTGTCTTAGTGATTTATGGTCTGTTTCATTTCAGTTTCTTTAGGCATAAGAGTGGTGTTGTCATCCTGGTGTTTCATACACCATTGCATGAAAACTGTCATTGAGCTGAAGTTTATACTGGAATGATATTTTTGTATCCATATAGATCTTTGGTAAAGTTGGCAAATAGGTTATTTAAGGATATGGATGGACGTGCGTTGGTGGATGACAATTGATTCAAAGACGATTTTGGGTGATCATGGCACAATAAGGCAACATAACCTCTCTTCTTTGCGGTTGATTTTTAAGTGGAGTGTTTAAATGTGGGAATTGGAAAATCAGTGAAAGTGTTCCACATGGAAATTGTATTCCTTTGGTCCATGGTGAAAGAGAGGGTTTTTCAGTTTGAGTTGCAGTTATTATGTACGGTACTGTATGTCTTGTAATATTTGTCAGTTCAGTTGGCTTTTGTTCTTATGTTTATGTAACAGATGTTGAATACTTAATTTGATCTTCAGCTGTACTTATGGAAGCTGTTCTGAGTAATTGGTTTTGTTGAATCCTAGCTGTGTGTAACTTTGTTTATTGCAGTTAACATCAAATTTGCTTTTGACTTATTTAGTTGTATAGTTCTGTAGCATACTTCAGCACATTCCTCACATCTCCCTGTCATTATAAACTAGAGGAGTGGTGTGTGTGCCATTAAACACCAAGCACTGTAAGATAAGGTAGAAATCCTTGGCACCTGAATTCTTAGGTACTGCATAACTCTGTGGGTGCTGTTGTCATGTGGTGCTACGTCTTGTACTGCACATTTTCCATCCTGTACAAGGGTGCTGTTTTGCATACTCTCCTCATCCACCTCCCTCCCAACTCCTGCTTGCTCGACCCTGCCAGACATTTAATTTCAGGGAACTGCACCCCCATTGCCTTCCCCCCTCTCTTCCCCTGTGGTGCGAGGCCTAGCTAGGGTTTCGTCCACTCTCATTGCGTCCAATGCGGCGCTAGTGGATGGTACACAAGCGGTCAGTCTATACTTCCAGGGACGGAGACAGGTGCGTACATACGTAGACACTGCTGCTGCCTCTCCCTAGTCTGGCTGTACACAGACACGTGCGCACATACTGTACCCCAAACATTTATATTCAGTTTTGTTTTTGCATTCACTTCTGTGATGGGAGGCTGTCATAAACTACTGTTAGATGTTTATACAATTTCTGTCCTGTGCCAGATTAAACAGTGGTTTCTCTCCTTGCTTCAGAGGCTATGCTTCTTCATAATGTGACCCAGAAATTACTATGCTGTAAATACTGTGATGTAAATTATACATTGGATTGTAGACGACATTACCACATTCACTCTAGATAATCACATGTACAGTAGTTTAGCACTGATTATCTTGACACAGCATTTAGCTTAAACAGAGTATGATTGTCTAGCAATAAATTTTTTTTCTTACACAGGCATATATATTATGAACAGAAATGTTTATATTAGCTGTTGAAATAATAGCTTTTCTTTTTTAAAGAATACAGATTATTTTTCTGGGTGCATTTAAAGATCTGTTCTGAAAAGGAAGAAATATTAGTGTATGGCTTTATGAATATACACATTCCCACCCTTCAGGTGTTACATTTTCCTGATACATGTGTTTTACTGTAGCCATTCAGGAAGCTGTTCTTACCTTATGCCACTTGGGGATTGTATGAAGGATTTTTGTAGTTGAACTCTGCATTCACAATAAATGCACTTTTTTTTTATGCAGTTAGCACAAATGGATGTGCAGCATTTCGTATTTGATACCTGGATCATAATTCTGAAGAAAGATTATGACGTTGAGATACAGTAATTAGTTTACCCATGTCACTCCCTCCTTCCCCGCCTTCCCCATGCACAGGTGGTCATCAGTTAAGTCTTGTTGTATTCAATTTGTAGTATTGTGAATGTTTCAATTAACATTGAAAATAATCTTTCTCTTGCATGCCTTTTCCCCTCAGTCCTGCACTTTAGGATGTGAGTACTTAATGCATGTTGTTTATAGGTCTGTAGGTATATAACTGTAGAGTACGGTAATTGCTTTAGCTTAGCATGCAGTTTAGTTCCTGTTGATGCTTTTGTTCATTATTTTATTGACCTGTATTATTACAACTGTTTTATGGGTTTAATTTTATAGGTTACTGTCAGTGATCAGGCAGGCACCATGTTCTTTTGTGCATTTTATTTATTATTTTTTTGTGCTTTAACTATTCAGTTCATGCAATATATGTTCAAACATGTTTCATAACATAATTATACTTCATTTGTCATACCTCTGAATCAGTCATTACAGCCCCAAAGAAAACTGCATTTTATTTGCCACAAACTGCCATACTCAAGATTTAATGGTTATTTTGTCTCTCAGCACAACCAGAATTCAGAAGTACTAAAATTTAACAGTTTTTGAATCTGAAAAAGGAACTGCTTCGAAAGCTTCATAAAATCTAAAGGAGGCTACAGCTAACAGGCACTGGCAGAGCCAGTAAAACTGCTTCAGACATGAGATGGCTTGAGGTTCCATTCAGCTGTATGCCAGTGTGTCAGTAGTGTTGTATCAGCCATAGTGTATGGACATTCACTCAGGTAGGCTATGTTGTAATAATTTCCCACGTGTGTAACCACACTGTCTGATCCTTCGTTGGATATATACGTCTCTTCAGCTTGTCTTGTAAGTTCTCTCAGTCCTGTTGCATCATTGTACTATTCTGCTTAAGTTACTATTTAGCAGGTATTTGTGTACCCAGTACTTGTGTGTCTGTCAAATTTGTAGGTTTGTGATGCATCTTGTTACTTGGTTTCCTGCTCACCATTCCACTGGCATTTTTCTGTGGGGATCTGTTGTGCAGTTACTCTGTCAGTTTACCTATGGTCACACTTTTTCTCCGATGATGCAGGACATTGTAGGGCATCACATTGGGTGGCTGCTGGAGGTGCATCTAAGCCTAGGCATAAACCAGCCTCCATGCTTGACCTGGGCAGGTGGGCATCATGCTTTACTTCTTCCATCCATGTTTTATTCTCGAGTGTCCCTCCCATTTCTTGGACTTGCACTAAAGGAGCATAATCTCCTTTGACTCCTGCAATTTTATTTCCAGTTGGGCAGGGGCTTCTCCTCAGCCTTGGGTGTTAGATTCTGTGCAAAAGTAAAGTACTGTAATACAAAGGACTCGGATCCTGCATCAGTAGTACACCTTACTTTTTGTAGCAATTGCTCAGAGTTTTTCTTCCTGCCAGAGGCCCCACTTTATGGACCAGCATTTAATATCTCCCTTAGTTATTCAGTAACGCAATAATGTCACTCAGCTGCTCAGGAGAAACGGAGTGGGAAGTGGGTGTGTTTAGGTATCGGATTTCCTTATGGTTGTGTTTGTTTACTACTCGGGCATTGTGCTATTGTCCATCTCTGATGGGGTTCCACGACTTGAGCCGACCCACATGACTAACCTCCCATACCTGCCGTTGCCTGCCTCAGGTGTATTGGCTGTTGACTGCCAGTGTTTTTAGAAGAATTTATTTATTTATTTCCTCGCTCCTCACTTCATATCAGAACTCTGAGCATGCGGTTCCAAACTAACTTTAGATATGCCAAAGCACCCAGAAAGTGTTAAGAAGAATCATTTACATGTATTCCCTGGGAAAAAATAAAATTATTGGACAAAGTGGATTGTCATGTGGGAGCTTAAATGCAAATGTAACTATTCAGACAGTCAGATGAAACAAATTGGGTGTGTTTACGATGTGGATAGTTTTTTTTTTTGTTGAAGAGCGATAAAAAAACTAAAAATGTAAGTGATGAGGGGGCAGTAAAATTCACGTTTATACGTTTAGTGCAACAAGTGCGAAAAGGACTTTGTAACCAATCTTTGTTATGAACTGACGGACTCAGGGGCAAAGGCTAGAAATAGCAGCTCTTAGGGTATGTGAAGAGTCTACGTGTTGACATAAGATAATTATGTAAGTTCAGTTCTTGTGAATTGTACCATCTTACAAATAATACTGCTTGGCTGTCTTGTTTATTAGTCTTGATTACTGTACTTCATTTCTGTTTGTCAGAGGAGTTGTATACACTCCATGCTGACAATTTCATTATATATTTTTCCCTTATTGTTGTTGACTAATCTATTCATCCGTCATCCAATCCTATGTTGCCCCATGAGGAGCATATGAGCCCAGGGCTAAGCAAGTTGGTCCTGACATTTAAGATGAGAGCAACCATTCTCACTATTCTCTGAGTGGCATTACGTGAGCAGTAAACCCCAACCACCCTTGGATATACTGTAAACCTGAACTAGCTCAATCCGATTGGAACACCATAATTACTCACAAAACCACTAGGTGACTTAATTTGGTTATATGATTACCACCCAGCATAGTAAATGGTTTCCTGGTGCTTAGGAAACCATTTGACATGTCATTCAGTGTAGAGTCATCCATAGGCAGGAGGAAGAGGAAAGAATGAAGGAAAGAAATACAGAAGAGGGAGTGTAAAGTCACTCATAAGCAGAAGGAAGAGGAAAGAGTGAAGGAAAGTTGGAAGAAGGAAGAGAGGAAATGGCAGACACCCAAAGCAGCACTGCATAGAGTGAGTGGATTGTGAGTGCCCCCCATCTGCCACAAAAGTACTTTCAAAAATAGTTTCACACACTGCATTTTTTTTAATGACAATGCGCCAAAAATAATTTTTGGTGAAATGTGCTTGATACTGGGTGGCAGTTCTCCATGTGTTAATTAGAAGTTTTTGCCCCATTGGTATTGGGAGCTTTCAGGGTTAGGCTTAGTGGCAATCCTTGGTGGTTAAAATTGTGGTGAGTATTGGGGGGCAAAAATTCATGGTTTGATTAGGTTAGGATGCACTGTTGTGTCCAGTTGCGAGATCATATTTAAACACACTGCCTCATGTGTCTTAAGGCAGGCATATTTGTCTTTATATATGTTTATAAAGAAGAATATGGAACTCCCAGAACCTAGCTCCCTATTTTACATGTAAATATATGTCATGTTTTAGCAATTTGATTCAGCACAAGGTTCTACATAACCTGTCTCGTGTTGTGTGATGACTGTATTGTAGTAGTATTACAGTAATAGTATCTGCAACCCCAGATTCGTTGAAAATGTGAATCTAGTAGACTACAGATTGAAGTTACCCCCTTCTGCAGTCTGCGATCCACTTTCAGGGGATTGGGAGTTGAGCATTTGCATAACCAGGCAGCGGAGCTGCCAAGCTGTGTTAGTGCCGCCACATGTAGGTGCCCCTCTCATGCACTGTGATTGGGATAAGCACTGCAAGCAAGGCTAATATTATTCATTACACCTCAGCATACGCAGCATCAGCCTGCAGTCCTCGTGTTCTCAGCAGACAGTTAATTTGTACAACTAAGAACTGTGCTTCTGCAGCCTATAGCTCTTAACAAATATAAACTCAGACAGAACACAACTGCAGACTACACAAATAAAACCTTGCACATCATGACAGGATACATACAGATTACAGATGTGGAATACAGTACAGTAACCCCTCCAATATCCGGATCAATAGAGCCATAGGCAGGTCCGGATAGTGGTCCTGTCCGGATATTGGGCCCCAGCTTATGGACTAGTACTTACGGACCCTAACTCTGAAAAACACCTATACAACTCCCTCTGGACATGCATAGCACCTATTTAAGACCCAAATCACACCAATAAGGGACATAAAAGACTGAAATAAATGCAAAAGAACCATAAAATGAGGTTTTAGAGGTGAGTTTATACAATATTAAACATTCTGGGTACTTACAAGTCCCTTGGTCTTGGACTGGTTTGAACCGCCAGTTTGCAGTCCACAGTTAATCCTCTGCACTCTAAATTCTGATTTCTTAACACTGCACAACACTGTAAATTCCTGTGTGTTCTAGTGGCAAGGTATTGCAGTTTATTCACTGTTTATTCACAAAAAACAAGCACCTGTGGCTTGCACTGTTATGAGTATCTGCTCTCCATCGGAGTTAAGCTGTGACTGTTGATGTTGGTGGGGTAACAGAGTTGCCAGATCGCAACAGCCACATTACCAATCTCCTCAACTTTCATTGTCAAATATAACTTTTCATTACCAAATTCGTAAAGCTAGCATATATTCTTCACTAATTATATATACAAGTGGAAATACATGTAATCACTCTCCTTATAACTAACACCATGTTGATTATTTTCACACTATGTAGGGTAGCAGATTAATCAGAGAGAGCAAACAATCCACCATCTCCATCCTGTGTATCCTCATACATGTGAAAAATCCATTTGGTAATGCATTATTCTAATGCATTACCAAACGAATTTTTCATTACCAAATTGGCCCACACTTGGTAATGAAAAATACCAAATGGCAACCTGACAGGGGAGGGGGGAGGGGGAGGAAGGAAGGGGTGAAGGGACCATGGTGTAACAGCTGTTTGGCGCCAGGCGGGAATTTCAAATTATGGGAGGGAAAAAAGTCAGATTTTTTTCGAATTTTTTGCAGTTTTTGGCCCATTTTGGGAATATTGGATCCCAGGAGGATTATGTCCGGTTAGTGGGGATGTTCGGATATTGGGCGTTCGGATATTAGAGGGATTACTGTACTTGTACACTAAACCAAAGTTTTCTTTAATTATCACCTGAATATGATTGGAACTCATTTCTGTGCAAAAGCATTAGAGCTAACACATTTGATTTGTCACATCACAACCCAGCCTCCACTGGACAGAAGTTAGAAAATCGCACTTACCTTTTACTGCTCTCAGCATGTGTTAAGTGGGGGTGCCCATCATCCACTCACTTGATGTAGTGTTGCCTACTTCTTCCTTCACCTCTATCATTCTTTTTTCTGTGTCTGCCCTCCTTTTTTCATATTTCTCTGCATCCGTCTTGTCATCTTTTATTACTCTTCTTCTACTTTAGGTGATTCTACATTACGTGACAAGCTTGATGGTTTCATATCACCCAGGAAGCCATTTACAACGCTGGGTAGTAACAACAAAACCAAATAATGGGCTGGTGTGGAGCCTCCTATAGTGGAGTTGGGTGGAGAGACACTAATGCAACAACCATCCTAGAACCAAACTTCGACTCCCCCCACACCTTGCTGTGGCAAGGCACTGTCTGTTGCAAGGGAACATTTAGCCCAGCATGGTCAGTTGCTAAACGCAATAAAGCACATCTGGAAACAAATTACCAGCTAGCTCTCGTAATGAGATAAAGAAACCCCAACTTGGACAACATTCCAACCAGCATATACATATTGACCACCCAAGGAAGTAACTTTGGCAAGATTTTGCTCAGGCTATAATACTTCCTTAAACCATTGCAGACATAAAGTACTTTAGATATCCGACCCAGGAGTCCAGCAATGTTGATACACACGGACAGCACTAATTGTCTGTTGCTATACTTCAGCATCCAAACTGTATTCATATGCGGGGTTTCAGCAAAGCATGTTTTCCTTGGAGGACAAATTTCTTAGGTACTTGCGAGTCACAATGGCTCTACGATAAAATGTTAAATTCTGAGTAGTTTTGTAGTTGTAATGTGTTAAAATGTTCAGGTATTTGAGGTAAAGTTGGATTGCTGGGAATACAGAGTTGCACCTTGATCATCAGCTGTGATTTTTTAATACTGTACTTCATACTGTATTAAATGGAGCAATGAGATACTGAATAAGTGACTACAAAAAAGAATAGTTACAGCACAAAAAGTTGGAATACAGAGTGGTCTAGAAAAAAAATGACACTTTATAAAAACTTGTTTTTCCCAGAAAAATTAAGTTTTTTCTTTTTCAGGTGGAGCATAGAGTGATGCAACAGATTTAATCTGACAGCAAGATGGACACTGAGAAACAGTTTTCAGTTCAGCAGCAGACCAAAATCGTTGAACTGTAATTTGCAACAAAATCAGTTATCACCCAGAGACAGTTTCGTCGTGAATTTCCAGGGAGGAAAATCCCACATCGCAACACTATCAAAAGCCTGATACAGAAGTTCAGAGACACTGGTATTGTGGCTAACAACAACAAGACCCACAGTGGTGCACATTTGACTGCCAGAACACCAGCAAATGTTCAGGAAGACTCATCTGGAACAGTCACCATGAAAGTCCACCAGATGGCTGCCACAGGAAGTGGGGATTTCCAGTTCTTTGATGAGAATCATTCATAGTGGCTTGAAACTGTTTCCATACAAAGTGCAGTTTCTTCAGGCTCAAAGCCAGGCCAACAAAAACAAACTATGAATTTTCCCATTGTATCAGCAGGCGAATGAAGAACAATCCTGGTCTCTTGGACATGTTTCTTGTTGGGGACGATTTTGGTCTGCTGCTGAACTGAAAAGTGTTTCTCAGCGTCCATCTTGATCTCAGATTAAACTTGTAGCATCACTCTATGCTCCAATTAAAAAGGAAAAGAAACTGTTAATTTTTCTGGGAAATAGAAGTTTTTTTAAAATTTTTTCTGGACCACCCTGTAAACAAAGGTTGGAGGTATAAAGCTTCCACTTGCCTCTCTCTGTTGCAGACAACTTTTCCTCCCACTCTTACTCTCAGTCATCCTCATCCCCTTGATGTTCTGTCTTTTCTCACTTCCTTCCTGCATAAAGTTAAGGACGTTGTTTTGTTTCGAGCCTGGCTTTTACCATGTATCAGTTTGTTAATCTAATTTCCCTTGTATGAAGTCCCCAGCATCTGCAGTTGTTCACTGCTTGTCCTCTTGTACTCACTCACATGCACACTCTTCTACTGTCCAGGTTTATACTGATGGTTCTAAGACATCTGAGGGTACTGGGTTTGCAGTCTCTCCTTTCTTGGCAGCTCTCTCAAATTCAGCTTACTTTGAATGGCTTCTGTTTTGATTGGTGAACACTTTACAATACTTAGCTGGCAAACCTCTTTTTATCTATCAGTATCATTAATTTTATTTTCTGACTCTCTCAGTGCCTTTCTTCTGTTGCATTTGGCTTCACAGTCTCACTGTATTGGCTTCCACATCATAAATAATCTGTTGTAGCTATCAGTAGATTGTAAGTCTGTGGAGTTCTGTTGGGTGCATTGTCAAGTCAGCATTCCTTGCATTGAGAACAAGATTGGTCTTGGCTCATGCTACCATAAGGCCGCTGTGCATACTTTTCCCCTCTTTCCCAGTATCTGACTTCCTCCCAGCCTTCTTGAATTCTAATATAGTGCTGGCCTTTCTGCTGGCTGTTTAATACCAGTGTTAAACTTCATACAGTTAAGCCATTCGTTACTCCTTGTTTCAACCCGTGATTGTGTAATGGGGTCTACAAAAGCCCGCATTGCTTAGAGGCAAAGCAGGGATCCCCTCTTTGGATCAGTGGTAACGTGCGCACCTAAGAAGCACAGGGGCCTGAGATCGAATCTCGGCCAGGATAATGTGATTAATTTGTTAAGTTTCATTCCGGTCATTACGTTGGTTGGCAGCAGTGTGGGATGTGAGGCGAGGCTTAGAGGGCAATGATGTTGACAGTGTCTTAGTCCTTACATCCCAGGGGTGAACTATCCGGTGTGGTCCGCAGTGCCCCCAGTGGTGGCCTTCAATGCTACACTACCATGTGTGTTCGAAACTGACCAAATTAATCACCATGGGGATGAAAGAGTGATGTAATGGAGTCTGTAAAAGTTTCAGTCCGATCATTACAGTTGTACTTGCTGTTAAGAGATGGCAGTGGCATGTCCGAGGACTGACCATAACCTGTTTTAACCAAGGCCATTTAATGTCTGAGGATCCTTCTCTGATCTGTTCTCTTTGTGGCACATTCTTATCAGTTCGTGATATTCTTTTCTATATCCTGCTTTATAGTGCAGTTCAGTGTTTTCTTCCCCTTCTTTGTTGTGTGTTTATGATCTCATCTTTGCTGCTGTTTTACATGAATATCGACTTTTTCTATGGACTGTTTAATTTTGGTGTTGGCTTATACTGTATAGTAAGTGGATGGGAAACAGGGGCATGGAGGAAGTTGAGAGATAGAAGAGAGAGTTATATGTAGAAAGGAAGAGAGAGTTGAAAGATTAGTAAGGGAGAGTAAGAAGAGTGGATGAGGAATTTGGAAGAAATTTGAGTGTAAAGTGGAGGGAATGTAAGAAAATGTTCTGGAAAGAGGTAAAGAGAGTAAGACAGGGTAATAAAGAAGTTAATTGGGGGGGGGGTAAATGATAAAAATGGTAGATTGCTTGTGGAGAAAGGAGAAAAAGTAAGCAGATGGAGAGAACACTATCAGGAAGTGTTAAACACAGAAAATGAAAGTGATGTGAGGATAAGTGGCTGAGGAATGGCTGGAAGAAAGAGAGAGGTGAAAAGAGAAGAAGAAATCATTAGGCTGGAAGTAGTGGAATCAATGAAGAAAGTCAAAATGAGGAAAGCCCCAGGAATTGATGGAATGTGTGCTGAAATGCTGAAGCATGGGGGAGAGGTAGTAGTAGAATAGATATACTGTAGAAGATGTGCAGATTGGCCTGGGAGGAAGGTACGGTAGAGTTCCAGAGAATTGGAAGTAGGTATAATTATCCCCTTGTACAAAGTGTGTGGTAATCATATGGGCATTTGTCTTTTCAGTGTAGTAGAAAAAGTGTATGGTAGGATAGTTACTGACAAAGTTAGGGAGATAACAGAGGAATTAGTTGGTGAAGAACAGGGAGGGTTAAGGAAGGGAAGAGGTTGCTTATACAAGATATTCATTCTTAGGTCTTTAGTGGAAAAGTTTCTAAAGAAGGGAAAGAAGTTGCATTCGGCCTTCATGGATTTGGAGAGAGCATATTACAGGGTGGTAGGTGCGGGTGCTTACCATCCACTCGCTCGATGTAGTGCTGCTTTTGGGTGACTGCCCTTTCCTTCCTTCCTTCCTTCCTTCTCTTCATCCGTCCTCTTCTGTCTTTCATTCCTTCATTCTTTCCTCTTCCTTATGCCTGTGGGTGACTACACTCCCTCCTCTGTCTTTTTTTTCTTTCATTCTTTCCTCATCCTCATGCCTGTGTGTGACTCTACACTGAGTGACAAGCCAAATGGTTTTCTGTACCCCAGGAAACCATTTACTACGGTGGGTGGTAACCATATAACCAGATTATGGCACCTGGTAATTTAGTGGGTAATTAAGATGCTCCAGTCAGATTGAGCCAGTGCAGGGTTATATCCAAGGGGGGTTGGGGATTATGGCTCACTTAATGCCACTCAGGGATGAGTGAGGCCATTCTTTCTCATCTTAAATGTCAGGACCAACTTGCCTAGCCTTGGGCTTCTACATTCCTCATGGGGCAACACAGGATTGGATGATGATGATGATGATGATGATAGACAAGGAATGTGGGAAATGTTAAGAGTATATGGAGTCAGTGGGAAGTTGTTGAATGCTGTGAAGAATATGTACGAGGGGGCTAAGTCTGAAGTGCGTGTGGATAGTGAAGTGAGTTAATATTTCAATTTGAATGTTGGATTGAAACAGGGATGTGTCATATCCCCATGGTTGTTCAATCTGTATATCTATCTATTTAACTATTGCCAGATGCCAAAATCCCGTAAGGGGTGGCCATTTGACTTTGAGTTATTTATTTTACGGGGAGGGGCACTAACCCTCCACCAACCCACTTGTTGACACGTAGGGAGCACGTATGGTTTGGTTATATGGTTACCACCCAACATTGTGAATGGTTTCTTGGCTTACAGGAAACGAATGTAAAGCCACCAGTAAAGGAAAGAAAAACAATAAAAAGTGACAGGAAAGATGGGAGAAATAGGAAGAGAGGAGGGCAGGCACAGAAAAAGAATGATAAAGGCTAAAGCCCTGTCCACACGAGCGGGCAATGCCCGCGGGCATTGCCCGCTCGTGTGGACAGGGCTTTAGGAAGAAGCAGGCAGCACTACATCAAGTGAGTGGATGATGGTCACCACCACCTGCCACTATCTGGATGGGGTTGTAAAAGAGGTTCAAGGTGGGGCAGTAGATGTTGGAGTGGCTTTAATGAGAGAGGGCAGAGTTTGGAAATCTCTCTACTGTTGTTTGCAGATGATACTGTATTGTTGAGTGAAGACAAAGGGGAACTGTAAGGCTTGGTGAAAAAGTTTGGAAAAGTGTGCAAGAAACAGAATCTAAAGATGAATGCAGGGAAAAGTAAAGTTACGGTCTTGAAGAGAAATGAAGCCACTGGATAGATATACAGTAGGTTAAAAAAAATATATATATATATGAACAAGTTCTTCTCGCCCTAGTTCCACTTAATGAGAAAACACTTCTATCTAGGTTTCACAGAAATTGGGGTACAGTATATTTAGGGGTTGCTCAAAAGTGAAACACTTTTTTAATATCTTGAAAAATTTACTATTTTTCTAATGTGATGTCTGTGCACTCTAACAGAAAGGTTATGTGTTTTTTAATATAAGATCAGAAACTAACCTGTAGCCGCTTATTTTTCCTCGTTAATTACATGACCAAAGTAGGGGTGGAGTTGGAATCAGTGAATTGGAATGAAATGGATCTGGACAGCCTGTGGACTGCTTATAGGGATCGCTTAGTTAGAAATGCTAAAGTGGTGTGTGGTGTGGCAAGAGTAACAACAAAGAAGATAGGTATGGTATGGTGGGTTGAAGAGGTTAAGAGATCAGTTGAGGAAAAGAGGAAGAAGTGGCTAGAGTGATTACAGGACAGAGATTCAGTTGAAATAAGATCTGAATGCAGTATATTGAGAGCAAGAATCACATAAAGAGACTAGTGAAGAGGAAAAAGGAGGTAAATGATCTAGGAAGAAAAATGAATGCAAGTTACTCAGAAAATAGGAAGTTATTCTGGAAAGAGGTGTGAAAATGTAAAAGTGACAGCAGAAAGAAATGTGAAAGTGTGAAGGATGTAAGTGGTAGATTATTAACCCATGGGGATCAAGTAAGGATCGTTTGGAGAGAATATTTTGAAAGCCAATTGAATGGGAATGGAGAGAGCAAAGCAAGTGTTAATGTAATTGGTTTTGGGGGTGTACAGAGAAGGAATGCTTGTGCCAGGAAACATGACACTCGCATAGGTGAAGAACGCTGTGAAGCGGCTAAAATATGGGAAAACAGCTGGGGTTGATGAGGTGTATGGAGAGATAATTAAATGTAGTGGAGAGAGCGGAAAGAAGTGCTTGTTGGAGATATTTAAGAAGGCATGGATGGGTGAAACTGTACCAGCAGTGTGGAAAAGGCTGTGATTGTACCTCTGTACAAAAAATAAAGGTGAGCGAAGTGAGTGCAAGAATTATCGTGGCATAAGTTTATTGAGTGTTGTAGGGAAGGTATATGGAAGGATTACGAGACATCAGAAGTCCTAGTGAGTGATGAACAGGGTGGCTTTAGGAGTGGCAGAGGATTTGTGGATCAAATATTTGCAGTGAGACAGATAGTGCTGAAGGCTTGTGAGAAGGACTATAAGGTGTTTATGACACTTGTGGATCTGGAAAAAGCGTACAACAAAGTAGACGGAGAAGGATTTTAGAAAGTTTCTGCATGTACAATGTAGATGTTAAGCTGCTAGGTGCCATCAAGAGTTTTTATGATGGTAGTGAGGCATGTGTAAGGGTAAATGGGCTTCAAAGTGAATGGTTCGCGATCAGTGTGGGTGTGCAGTAAGGTTGTGTGATGCCCCCATGGTTGTTCAGTACATACCGTATATGGATGGGGTGATGAGAGATGTAAAAACACTAGTATTGGAGAGAGGGCGGGCGTTGGTTATGAGTGGTGATGAATGGAATATCTCAAAATTGTTGTATGCAGATGATGCTCTGCTACTTGCAGATACCAGGCAAGAACTTTGTAGACTAGTGCAGTTTTGCTGATTTCTGTGAGCATCATGCCTTGACAGTAAATGTAGAAAAGAGTAAAGTGATGATAATCAAAAGAGAAGGTGACTCCCAGTGTGATGTTACAGTGAATGGAGAGAGACTGGAACTGGTGAGAGTTCAAATACCTGGCTACAGTGGTAGAAAAGAGAGGAATGTGCAAAAGAACTGGAAAGTAAAGCGACACAAGGAAGGTAAGTAGCTGGTGTTATGAAGGCCTTGATAAGAAACAGAGGATTGAGTGTTGCAGCTGCACGAGGCTTACATGAAGGTGTGTTAGTGCCAACTTTAAAGTATACGTGTGAGGCTATGGTGTGGCATGAAAATGAAAAGTCAAGAGTGAGAGCAGTGGAGATGGGACTGCTGAGGAATGTATGTGGAGTACAGAGAGTGGATAGGATACGAAATAATGTGATTCTTGAAAGATGTGGAGTAAGGAAATCTGTGGACACCAGAATCAGTGTGTACTGAATGGTGTGGTCATGTGGAGGGAATGGTTAACAATAGAGTGGTGAAAAATGTATGTCTGAGTGAATTTGAAGGAGGGAGGAGGTGAGGTAGGCCACAGAGAAGGTGAAGGGATATGGTGGATGAGTGTGTGAGGAAGAGAGGTTTGGAAGTTGGTGAGGCTTGGGGAGTGATGAGAGATCGAGCTGGCAGGATGTTTGTTGTGAGAAGTGCATGATCAGGGATTTGCCACTCCTTTTTAACGTGACAGCGTTCGGATTGTCTCTGTTGGATACATTTATGTGAAACTACGGTACAGAATGTGGTGAAAGTTTCTTGGCATATCAGATAGAGCCAGGATTCCGGGAGCTTGCCCATTGGATTGGTCAAACATGAGCTGTCTGGATGTTGCTACTCCTCACCTTGCCCTAGGGTGGGAAAGCAGGTCTGGATAATGATGATGATGAATGAATTACATTCTCCTTTTTTTTACTTTGTTTCCACAGAGGGATTATGGTAACCAGAAGTATATCATTGGTGTGGTTGATCGAGAAGCCACAGCCGTATATAACTGGGAGCTGATTACCCTCTGTGGAACAAGTACTAAAAGTGATTTATGTTCCATCATGTGGAAGAGAAAAAGTCAACTTGCAAAGCTGCAAAAGAAACCATCTTTTACAGTCAGGGAAATCTGAAAAATAGCCAAACTTCCCCAATTTGATGAAGCTTGGCAAATCAAGAAGCTTGGGAAACTGTATGAGGAGTATTTAAAGTTGAAGTAGAATAAGGGCAGAAACAGTGAGAAGGAGAAGATGAAGTGGGATCTCTTCAAAGTGGATTTGGAAGAGATATTCAACGTGGCACATTCGAAGGCACTGATCATGAACATTCCAGATGAAGATAAATTATTTCTGATTAGGCAGCGTGAGTACAGAGCCTCGTCCTTAGTAGGTAGTGACGTTGTAATGGCCAAGGTCAAGGAGAGAAAGAGGAAATGCAATTCAGAGGCCTTGCAACAAAAACAGAAAGACTTAAAGGGAAAGAGGAGATTGGAGGAGATACCTGGTAGTCATTTTGGAGGAATCCAGCTCTATGTCAGCGACTTCCACAGATGACGATAAATTTGTCGGTCCGACTCCAGCCAGATCTCCCTGTTGTCGTCACGCAGCAACAAGCAAGAATTGGAAAACTGTCTGGTACAAGAACTTGACTGCTGTCTGGGACTGGGACAATCTTTTGGTGCGCCGGGCAACAAGTGCAGATGCTGCTGCTCCCCAAAGCCTTGGTCATAATCTTGGGGAGTTTGTGATTTCACCTGCTACAGTCTATAGAGCTCGATGCAAGAACAGAGAAGAGATAGCAGCAGGAATCTCTGCATCATTTAGGACAAAGGATATCCATTGACACTTCACTGGGATAAAAAGCTACTTCCAAATATCTGTCAAGGCAAGAGTTTGCAAAACTGGATCGCAATACTGGTTGGCTGTTTTTCAGATTTCCTTCCTGTAAAATATGGTTTCTTTTCAGCTTTGGAAATTGTCTTTTTCTCTTCCACATGATGGAATATAAACACTTTTAGTACTTGTTCCACAGAAGGTAACCGGCTCCCAGTTATATACGGCTGTGGCTTTCCGATAAACCAGACCAATGATGCACTTCTTGGTAACATGCTCTCTTTGTGAAAACAAAATAAGAAAAGAGAATGTAATTAATGAGGGAAAATAATTGCTACAAGTTAGTGTCAGAAAATCTTTTACAAAAAAACACAAAACCTTTCTGTTGGAGTGCACAGATACATATTAGAAAAACAGTGAATTTTTCAAGATACAGTCGGCTCTCAACGCATGATCTGAGTGCGCGAACCTCTCATAACATGAAAGGCAATTTTTGAGGCGAGGAAATGGTCAGAACACGAAAATGACAGATTTAACTTGGGCTAAAACATCTGCCCAAGTTTTTGAAAACCATACATCGGTGCAACGATAGGGATTATGTGGCCTGAGGCCACAAATTATGGTTTAAACAGTCATTACGCGAAAAAATTGGTCATAACGTGGTCGTTAATTCTGATGGCTGCTCTCTCTCCGTCTCGGCAGACTTGAGTTGTGGCAGGAGTGCCGACCACACATGTTTAACAGTTGCCAGTGTTATATAATTCCGGGCTTTAACGAAGAAATATAGTCTGTCGAATGTTATAGTTCTTCCAGAATGCAGCAACAATCATTATGGTGGAGGCTGCAGGTATGCCAGGTGGAGCAGGTGAGTCAGATGGGGCTGTGGAAGTGGAGGAGGCGGCGGCTGGTGAGTCAGGTGGGGCAGTGGAGGTGGAGGGGACGGCGGCGGGCGAGTCAGGGGAGGTGGTGAGGGGAGGATCCTCCATCTCCTCCTTGCCACTGCTCACATTTTTGGCAATTTCCTTCATCTCTTCATGTTTGTCTGTTTCATTCCTCATCTTGTTATGGACATATTTGCAGTATACCAACTTGGCATTCACGAATTAAGTTATTCAGGCGAATCCAAACGTTATTATAGAGACTATCTATTCTAACTTACCGTTATTGCCAAAAACGTTATTGTCGAAGTCGTAATTGGTGAGATCCTGCTGTATGGCTGTCCTGTGTCTGCGTGGGATGTCATCACGGTCCACTGAGCATTCCTGCCCCACTCGAGCCTACCCTCTCCCCCCGCTGTGGCTCCACACATGCTGTGTGTTATCTTTTCCTTTTTTTTGTTTGGCCACCTGGGGACCAGCAGGAGTCCTGCCCTGCCACGGAATTCCACTCCCCCACCCCCCAGAAAGCCCACAACCTCTTCAGTTCAAGGTGAGGAATCCTGCAGTGTTTGTGTGTAATGAAGTTATTATTAGGTACGGTAGGTAAGTGTTCTGGGAAAAATCCTTGAAAATATTCCCAAAAGGTGAACTTGGGGCTGGCTGGGTACCATGAAACCCTTTAATATGTAAGCATATGGCCCTACAACGCAAAAATCTCATAAAGCAGGACCTTCCGGGGACAATATTCGTGCGTTATGTGAGAGCTCGCTGTATTCAAGGTTCACTTTTGAGCGACCCCTAAATATACTCCAATTTCAGTGAAACGCCCATTAATGTTTTCCCATAAATTGGAACTAGGGCAAGGAGTACTTGTTCAAGTATTTGAAAGTAATTTTTTTTTTTTTACCCTAATATACAGTGATGTTGGATGATGAGGAAATGGAAAATGTGAGTGCATTTAAGTACTTGGGTAGTATGATGAGGAAGGATGGAATTTTGGAGGGTGAAGTGCTTGAAAGGATACAACAAGGAAGAAAGTTTGCTGGTTCTTTGAAAGCAGTGTTAAGAAACTGGGAAGTGGCATGGAAGCAAAAAAGTAGCGCTTGACATTATTATGATACCAGCTATAACGTATGGAAGTGAAGCTTGGACCATGTTGGAAGGACACAAGCCAAGAATGAGAGCAGTGGAAATGAGTTATTTGAGAGGAGCATGTGGAGTTACATGGAGAGACAGACTGACGTGTGAGGAAATGAAGGAGCGTTGTGGTGTGGATGTGGAGGTGATAGAAAGCTTTAGGAGAAATACATTGAGGTGATTTGGCCATGTGGAGAGGATGAAGAGCACGAGACAAATGAGGAGACTGTATGTGAGTGAGGTGAAGGAGGGGAGAGGGAGGGGGAGGCCAAGGATGAGATGGAGGGATGGAGTGGTGAGGTATATAAGAGGGGATGGGGGGGTTGAGCTGGGAGCAAGGCAGTGAAATGGCAGGGGACTGTGTAACATGAAGACGATTTGTTTGTGGCCACCTCTTATGGGATTAAGGCATCTGGCAATAGATAGATAGACAGATAGCTTATATTGTTCTTTTGTGTGATATTTAGTTTCTGTGTCTGTCCCCCTTTCTGCCCATTTCTCCTGTGCTTCCTGTCACTGTCAGTCACTCCTCTTTCCACTTCAAGTGGCACGACACTGATTGACAAGCCAAATGGTTTCCTGTAGCTCTGGAAATAATTTACAATTCTGGGTGGTAACCATATAGCCAAGTAATGGGGTGAATGGAGCCTACTATGGTGCCCCTGCTAACTGGATGGAGATGCAAATGCAGCATCCACCAGGAACCAAACCTCCACACTAATCCTTGCACCTTGTTGTGGTGAGGCGCTGCCAGCCTCATGGGAACATCAGTTCACTGTACTGGATGGCCCTGCATGGGCGGTTGTTTGCCCGTTGTTTTTGGATCTGCTCAATAAGGCAGACTGGGATAGCACATCAACATGGTATTTAATTTTCTTTTAATTGATGATTTTCCTGGCTTTCTTAGCCTTTCTTGAACATGCCTGTACATTATTTTTATTATGTTTTTACCTGTTAGTAATCTCTTCACCTTTTGCCATTTCCATTACATTATCTGTTGTAATGGGGTCTATAAATGCCTGCATTGCCTTATGGCAAAGGGGGGATCCTCTGTTTGGCCCAGTGGTGACATGTATGCATGTGGATTGAATCTCGGCCAGGCTAGTGATTAATTTGTTGCTTCATTTCAGTTGTTACATTGGTGACACCGTTGGGATGTGAGGCGAGGCATGTTTGACAATTTGATGTTTCTTGGTTAGCTGGCAGTGTCCTTGTCTTTATGTCCTGGGGATGAGCTGTTCAGTGTGGTTTGCAGCATCCCCAGTGGTGGCCTCCAGTGCTACACTACCATGTGTGTTTGAAACTCACCAAATTAATCACCACGGGGAAAAAGGAGGGATATCAAGGGATCCATAAATGCCCGTGATACCTGTAGGCAAAGGGGGGATCCTCTGTTTGGCACAGTGGTAACGTGTGTGCATGTGGAGCACGTGGGCGAGGGGTCAAATCTTGGCCAGATTAGTGATTAAGTTTCATTTCAGTTATTACACTATAATATTCACACTCTCTATGATAATCCTTTCTTTTGAATTTAGTGTTATGTGGTGTTATACCTGGTACGAGAAATCTATTATTCAAATCGGTGATGCAAACTTTATGCATCTCTGAGAGAAGGGATTATTTGAAGGGTATTCAGCAAGAAGAGCAGGTAGCAGAAATATTGGCATTGTACCTATAGCCTGAGACTTTTGAGAAGGATATCCCTTGGGCTTCCTCACAGCCACGAGTTTCATGAAGAAGACACTTTGGTAATCCTTATTGTATCTGAGGCTAGACTCTAGCTTGGCCCTAGGGATCCTCAACACAGCATCACTTTCACTAGGTTAAAGAAAACTGGGATATCAGAATGGTGAGTCAGTGTACAGCAGTGTGGAGTGTAAGATTATACAGTAATTATCTCTGGTCAGAATGGCCTTGGCACTGGCTTTGCCTGATAATTGGAGCCTCCTGGATTTTATGAAATTACGGGAGAGGTGTCTTTCAAGCGCGTGGTATTTCGGAAACTGCCCTTTTGTCTCGAGTTGATATGGTTCCCTTCACCAACCTTTAAGTGCGAGCATGGTATATGATAATGATTGAACTGGATATTTCTTATGTCCTGCCATGACCTCCTAACGTAAGACAAATGGATTTTTGGCTGTACAGAAATGTATTTATTTGCCATTTTATATAGCTTATATTTATCAGTATAGGAACTGCTTAGCTATTATGGTATATTTTATATTGAAAAGATATAAGTAATTGTAGTTAAATAAGGGTTAATGAGTATACTGTGCAGTCCTTCAGCATAATTTATTATTGGTGGTACATGTATATAGTAATGAACTTTTTACTTTTTCCATAAAATCGCAACACTCACTATTCCACAAAAAATTGTAAGGTCCTGTCCTTTGAAACCAAAACATTTGGAATGAAATAGCAGTAATTTTTTGCAATATACCTCCAGGCCCTGTACCACCGGGAGTTGACATGTCGCAACAACAATCACAGCAACAACAACAAGAGGAGTGGGGAACTAGACCCAGAGGTGACACTGCAGTTCCTCAAGTCAGCCATCTACTACTTTCTGACAGACAAGGACAATGCACGGGGCCACCTACGAGCCATCGAGAGTATTCTAGGTTACACGGACCGCGAAAGGCACAACATGAACAAGGGCACCAAGTGATGGCAGGCCAGGGGAGCAGGAGAAGGCACCGGAGGAGGAATAGGGAGGCTAAAGATATTTACCAAGAAGAAAAAAAATGATTAAAGAAGGATTAAAATTAATCAAATTATTAAATGAAGAAAGGGAGTGTGAAAGTTTTAGTGTTACAGCTAATAAAGTATTAGAATAACTACTGACACTGATAGTTACCAAAAAGATAAAGGAATGAGAGCATTACTGTAAGTAAGAGCATTAATCTAAGAGAGAGAAAAAAGACTTAGTGGCTGCAGTATTAGAAGAAATAAAGATGCTTCAGTGACATGGTTGTTATAAAATATAAGCAGCTAAGGAAAAAAAAAAATATGGGAGCTGTAACAGGAGAATGGTTACATGAGCATATAATGTAAGGAAAGAGATGATCCTGTTCAGTAAACTGTAGCACACAAAGAGGATGGGAAGTGATATAATGTATTTCAAGCTTCATAAAAATGATGAATGTTAGTTTCTGCATAGTTTATATACCTATGAAAATTATGTTGCTTAATTCAGTGGCTTAAGTACTGCATTATCACAAGGAAGAGTAAGTTGGGTGGTGAATAAGAAAAATACAAGCATTTATGAAGGACATCAAAATCCATGAAACTTTACCTCCTATTGGTTTTCCTCTTTTGGTAATAGCCAGAGTAAATCCTAATAGCTATGTATCTATTGTCTGGGAAAGTGTAAGTAACAGTTTTAAAGGGAGTTTTTATTATAAATGCTACATTAATTCGAAAGACAGTAGCTAATTGTTATAGTGCAAGAAAAATGAAAACCAGGTGTGGGATAATCATGAACCTGGAATAATATTTGGCACTGATCACATGTGGCTAGTGCATGAACATCTTATTTTAGTGACTACAATAAAGTGCAGAATCAGGAAATAACATAAAAACTGAGGTAAGTGCTTGGCTTGTGATATGTCTGCAAGGTATTCCAAATTTTTTGACAATATTATTAGATGGCAGACTCTGAATATTCTGAACACTTAAAGGTCATCAACATTGTGTATACATGGAATCCAGAACAAGTCATTCAGAAGAACTGCACAAGCGAAGTGTTCCTAAGACTACTTAATAACCAAAGAATGAACGTACAGTATACTGTAGTCAAGACTCCAAGTAAGAGGGAACTAATGTTTCGTGCAAAATACATTACCACTGGCCAGGGAAACTATGCATTATTGATGAGAGATAACCGAAATTGTTATGTACTGTATTTAGTTTTGCACACACATGCATAGAATTGTTGTTGTTCTGGGTGAGTGATATTGGTGATCAGAACTTGTGGTGATGCAAAATTTATCCATCTCACGTAAGCAGTACCTACAGTTTCTTGTTCATCTGTGGTGAGGTGGGCAGCTGACAACTGTGATTTAACTTTAACAATTAAAAGCATCCCTGACCAGCATACAGTTTGGGCTTATGTGTTTTAGTGGCCTGTGATACAGTAAATGCTTATACAGTTACAGTAGAAAAGTTACAAAGATGATTACACATATTATTATAGATGGGCCAGAGGTTGTGACTTGCTGATGCTTGTCAGGCTCGGTTGTTAGGTGCACTATATATGTGACTATTACCTGTGTTATGAGGCCTTATTAGCTCTATAAATGGTCTGAATATGCATTTGAATAATTGATTTATTGTTACAGTGCAGGTAATTGTTCTCTCAATATTTTGTAGTGATGCAGGAAATGATATTGAGCTAATGAATCAAAGGAAGGTTACACTGTACAGAAGTATAGGTATTTATTCCATACAGTATCAGAATAGCACCATTATCCATTGAAATATTGTACAGTTGAAAGCCTTCTTTCTCTATAGGCTGTGTATTATGAATTTACAAAATAACCAACAAAAGTTCACCTTTAAAATTATTTTACTCTCACATTGCACTGTTGAGTAGTTACTCCATTTTTCAGTGTATGTTTTGATAGCTTTATCTGTATTGGATTATAGAGCCTCATAAACCACTAAGAAGCTGTAGTGTTATCAACCTAAACTGTACAAATTTAAAGGAACTATACCATCTCATTATTAAAGCATATATTACCATACCCACTGATACATAAACTAACTGCAGCGACCACCTCATATAGCCTGTGTTGTTGTTACTATAGCTAGATAATGAAAGCTGCCACTTGATGTAGAAAGAATTAGTTATAAATAGAGACATATGAAACAGATTGCAAACCATCAGTGCAGCACCAACACATATAGTGACGCTAAACAGATCTTTTTCTTTTGCAGATATGTGAGGCTTATGTAAATTTACAAAAAATTTGTGGTATGTATATTTAAAGACACTGTCATACCACTAGGATCATGAGTACTTCCCAGTTCTTTCCTTCCGAGTAATTTATCACCTTCTCCTTGTTACTTGTACAAACCATATAATTTGGTCCATGGATGTGACTGTCTTCCTGCATGTTTTCTTCATATTGTGATTTCCTTGCCATGTCTTTAAAATCATTGGACTTAATTATCTCACTTCCCTAAGTCTCTTGCCTTTTCTGGTATGCTTTCCCTATCAAGATCTTAATTTTCATATAACTGTAGCTCACATATGGCCTCAGTTTTTGTCTCCATATGAAGTTATCCAAAATGAATTTTTCATTTCACATTAAATGAAATTGCTTTACTCAGCCCAAGCTCATGTCATTCTTGTACTGTATGCATACTTTGTTCTTTGTAGGTTGCTCATTTGTGAGGTTGATACATTAAAGAAAAAACATCAATGCTTATGTAATTTTTTAAACCTAGGTGCTCTGATGAAAAATTTATAGGGTTTTGCTCAGCCTCATGCCATTTTTTTTCTCATATTAGCTGGTCATCTTAGCACTTGAAAATTCAGCAAAATCACCACTTGTCACCGTTACAAGCATAATTTCTTTCATGCAGTTAGAGTAAAGGAAACAGGTACTGAAACTCAATGAGCTTGACAAATGTTTCAGAAGTTTATCCTGAGGTGTTGAAAAATAAGACACTATACCATGACTAAGACTTTATCAGACCTGAGATGGCGTGATGCTCATGCTTGTGGCATGTCAACTCTACTGTGTGTGACACAGCTTGTTTGGACACTTGTTCCATCTGTCCTAGTGTCGTCCATGTGTACTGTACGCCTGTATGGCTTTTCTCATTATTCTATCTATCTATCTATATTGCCAGACGCCTTAATCCCATACAGGGTGGCCACAAACAAATCGCCTCCACGTCGCCCTGTCCCCCGCCATTTCACTGCCCCGCTTCCATTATAATTCCCCATAAATTTACAAATTTGTATAATTCATCACCTATGGCAGGTGATTTCGTTCATCATGATTTAACAGCTTTTAATTTATCTACCCTTTCAGCAAGAGGACATACAGAGGGGTCGCATTATCCGTACTCACAACTTATGAGAGTCATCTTATCCATGACAATCACAGAATATCCAAAACTCACCTTTTATGCAAATTTCCATGTCTGTGAAGAAAACCAGATGAAATAAACAAGTGGGTCACATAAAACGAGGAGTCTATTGGCCTGCCTTAACTTGAGTCAGACTTGTCATCTCTGAGTTGTGACATTTTACTAAGGTCTTGCTTCCTGCACATGCACACAGCAGCAACCCACTCACAACCACCTCCTTTTGTTGCACTGCATTGGATGACCTTCATGACTGTGTCACCAAGTGCAAAGTTTGCAGACAACCTGCCTGCAACTACTAGACCATCAAGGGCACCCACCAGACAGGCAGAGGTGGGAAGCCTAGTTTCTTAAAGTCAAGAAGGAAATCCTGGAAAGACTGGAGAGTGGGGAAACAACTTCAGCAATGAGCCAACTTTGTGAAATCAGTCATTCAATGTGATATTAATGTCATTCAGTTTCCTAAAGATGCAGTGAGGTGTCAACAGAGGGCATACACTGGAATGACAAGTAATATCATTGTAATTCCAGGTGATATCCCTGTCATTTAGTTTGCCAAAGATGGAATGATATGCATAGATAGGCTATTTACTGGAATGACAGGTAATATCAGTGTCATTCCATGTTATATCATTGTCATTTAGTGTGCTAAAGATGGAATGAGGTGCAGAAATAGATTATTAGCTGGAATGACAGGTAATAATCGGTGTCATTCAATATGATGTTGTCATTCAGTTTCCCATAGTTGGAATGAGCTATAGATGGAAATTATAAGCTGGAACAACAGGTAATATCTGTCATTCCATGGGATATTGTCATTCAGTTTCCTAAACATGAAATGACGTGTAGAGAGATGGTATGCTCTGGAATGACATTATTGGTACTATTCTATGTGATATTAATGTTAATCAATTTGCTAAGGATGGAATGATGTGCAGAGAGAGGCTATGCATTGGAATGACAGCAATATGAGTGTCATTCCATGTGATCTCAGTGTCATTCAGTTTTCTAAAAATGGAGTGAGGTGAATAGAGAGGATTTACACTGGAATGAAAGATACCAACAGTGCCATTCCATGTGTAATATCAGTCATTCTGTTTGCTAAGGATGGAAGGTGTCAACAGAGGATGAACACTGGAATGACAGGTACTATCATTGTCATTCCATGTGATATCACGGTTATTCAGCTTCTTAAAGATGGAATGAGGTACAGAGATAGGTGATACACTGGGATGACAGGTAATTTTAGTTTCATTCGATGTGATATCACTGTCATTTGGTTTGCCAAAGATGGAATGGGGTGCAGAGATAGTGTATATGCTGGAATGACAGATAATGTGAGTGTCATTCCATGTGATATCAGTCATTCAGTTTGCTAAAAATGGACTGAGATGCAGAGAGAGGCTGTCTGCTGGAACGACTGGTAATATCGGTGCCATTTCATGTGATATTAATGTCATTCAGTTTCCTGGAGGAACGATTGGGAAAATATGAATTGGAGCAGATGGGGGACATGGAAGGTGTGTGTAGAATATTTACAGAAGAAATATGTGCAGCATGTGATGTGGTGTGTGGAAGGAAGAGAAGACGGAGGGGGGTGCAAGGAACAGCGTGGTG
The DNA here is from genome assembly GCF_032717465.1 of Coenobita brevimanus. Classification (NCBI taxonomy): domain Eukaryota; kingdom Metazoa; phylum Arthropoda; class Malacostraca; order Decapoda; family Coenobitidae; genus Coenobita; species Coenobita brevimanus. The sequence continues at coordinate 11,596,090 of NC_137050.1, read as the reverse complement.
GACTGAAGAGGTGAAACGGGCTGTGGCACAAAAGAAGAAAGCATACAATGAATGGATGAGAAATAGGGGCGTGGAAGAAGTTGAGAGGCGGAAGAGAGAGTTATATGTAGAAAGAAAGAGAGAGGTGAAAAGATTAGTAAGAGAGAGTAAGAAGAGAGTGGATGAGGAATTTGAAAGGAATTTGAGTGTAAAGTGGAGGGACTGTAAGAAAATGTTCTGGAAAGAGGTGAAAAGAGTAAGACAGGGTGGAAGTGAAGTTAGCAGGGGAGTGAAAGATAAAAATGGTAGATTACTAGTGGAGAAGGGAGAAAAAGTGAGCAGATGGAGAGAACACTTTAAGGAATTGTTGAACGTGGAGGATGGAAGTAATGCGAGTATAAGTGGCTGGGGAATGGCTGGGAGAAGGAGGGAGGTGAGAAGACAGGAAGAAATCAGTAGGATAGAAGTTGTGGAAGCAATGAAGAAAGTTAAATCTGGGAAAGCCCCAGGAATTGATGGAGTGTGTGGTGAAATGCTGAAGCATGGGGGAGAGATAGTAGTAGAATGGACGTGGAAGATGTGCAGATTGGCCTGGGAGGAAGGTAGAGTCCCGGAGGATTGGAAGTCAGGTATAATTATTCCCTTGTACAAAGGAAAAGGGGAAAAAGAAAGTGTGGTAATCATAGGGGCATTTGTCTTCTTAGTATAATAGGAAAAGTGTATGGTAGGATACTTATTGACAGAGTTAGAGAAAGAACAGAGAAATTAGTTGGAGAAGAACAGGGAGGCTTTAGGAAGGGAAGAGGTTGTGTAGATCAGATATTCATTCTCAGATCTTTAGTGGAAAAGTTTCTAGAGAAGGGAAAGAAGTTGTATGCGGCTTTCATGGATTTGGAGAAAGCATATGACAGGGTGGATAGACTAGGATTGTGGAAAGTGTTAAGAATATATGGAGTAGATGGGAAGTTGTTGAATGCTGTGAAGAGTATGTACGATGGTGCGAAGGCTGCAGTGCGTGTGGATGGTGAACTAAGTGAATTTTTCTCTTTGAAAGTTGGGTTGAAACAGGGATGTGTCATGTCTCCATGGTTGTTCAATCTGTACATGGATGGGGTAATAAAAGAGGTACAAGGTAGGGTAGTGGATGTTGGAGTGGCCCTGGTGAGAGAGGATAGTGTTTGGAAACTCCCTGTACTGTTGTTTGCAGATGATACTGTGTTGTTGAGTGAGGACGAAGGGGAGCTGCAAGGCTTGGTGGATGAGTTTGAGAGAGTGTGTAAGAAACGGAATCTAAAGGTGAATGTAGGGAAGAGTAAAGTGATGGTCTTTGAGAGAGGTGAAGTCAGTGAATGTACAGCGAGGTTGGATGGTGAGGAATTGGAAAATGTGAGTACGTTTAAGTACTTGGGTAGTGTGATGAGTAAGGATGGAGGTTTGGAGGGTGAAGTGCTTGAAAGAGTACAGCAGGGAAGAAAGGTTGCTGGTTCTTTGAAAGCAGTGATAAGAAACAGGGAAGTGAGCATGGAAGTGAAAAAGTTACTACATGACAGTATTGTGATACCAACTCTAATGTACGGAAGTGAAGCTTGGACGTTGTTGGAAGGACACAAGTCAAGAATGAGAGCAGTGGAAATGAGTTACAGTATTTAAGAGGAGCCTGTGGAGTCACATGGAGAGACAGGCTGACGAATGAGGATATAAAGGAGCGTTATGGTGTTGATGTGGATGTGATAGGAAGCGTTATGAGGAACACACTGAGGTGGTTTGGCCATGTGGAGAGGATGGAGGGTGAAAGACTGACGAAGAGAGTGTATGTGAGTGAGGTGGAGGGGGAAAGAGGGAGGGGGAGGCCGAGGATGAGATGGAGAGATGGGGTGGAGAGGTATATGAGAGAGGGGGGGGTGAGTTGGGAGCAGGGGAGTGAAATGGCGGGGGACAGGGCGACTTGGAGGCGATTTGTTTGTGGCCACCCCAAACGGGATTGAGGCGTCTGGCAATAGATAGATAGTTTCCTGAAGGTGGAGTGAGGTGTAGAGAGAGGGTATACACTCGAATGACAGGTAATATCAGTGTCATTCCATGTGATATTAATGTCATTTGGTTTCCTAAAGATGCAGTGAGGTTTTGACAGAGAGTAAACACTGGAATGATAGGCAATTTCAGTGTCATTCCATGCGATATCATTGTCATTCAGTTGTGGGAAGGTAACATATTAGTGTTTTAAACTAATCAGATGTAACTGATCAAAAATATTCTAATTAGTCCTAGAGTCTGTCATTCTATTTCCCATAGTAGGTAGTGGATATTATTTACATATACCATTGCCATTCGTCATTCAGATTAGTGTGACCCCAGTGGTGCTGACCTAACCAAATAAAATTTTGATCTAACACAGTCTGCCACTAGACCTAAATAAGACTGCCGCCAGACCTAACTGAAACAGACTGCCGTTAGGCCTAACTGACAGACTGCCATTGGGCCTAACTGACAGTGCCACTAGGCCTAACTGAGTGCCACTAGGCCTAATGGACACAGACTGCCACTTGACCTAACTGATGCAGACTACCACTAGACCTAACTATGTCAAATTCTGACTCAACCTTACTTACTGTAGCTTTGCCTGCAAACAAAACCCTGTAGAACGTTCGTTCATTCAAAGATTCCCTTCACTTGTAGTGAAGGCCGGGCCCAGTAGAACTCACACAACGTCAAGTAAGAGCTTAAATTGGGTACTTGGCACACAGTGTATACAGCAGTGTGACCCAGTAAACATATTGTACTGTGGAAAGAAATAATCAGACTAAGCAGTTGAAAAGGTAATTGGTATATGCTAGACTTTTAAGTGTTATTGCTTAACTCAAGATTTTCCTGGTAGTGTGCTGTCTCTCATAGAAACCGAGTACAGCACTTATCTGATAGTACAGCATATGCACCAACTTAAAGCTTTACAAGTCAGAAGGGGGGGGGGGAATATAAGTGACAGTATAAAGAAACTATTTCTTCCCGCACTGATATATATTACCATGAAACTAGAGGGACACCCATTAGAGCGCATCTCTCTGACAAGGGCAGCGTAAATTCCAAACTACATGAAATACCCTCTATAGAACCAGAGCACCACCGAGGCATGGCGACAACCCCCCCAGGAGGAGACCATGGAGGAGCTCTGAGGGCGCGTTCGTTACTCAGGCAGTATGGGCCTATGTCCCCTACTACCTTGCGCCCTTATTCCCTGGAGCAGACCCAGTGAGGACTATATAGCCCAGGTGCATTACCCCCCAGCCGGACCAGTCCTTGCCAGGTTCGGGGTGGGGCTGCTTCGTCAGTCCCAACCAGCATCCAAGTGACGGCCATCAGCCGCACAAAACCCGTGATGGGCATCACCAGCACAAACTCCGAGACGGCCATCAGCCGCACAAAACCCGTGATGGGCATCACCAGCACAAACTCCGAGACGGCCATCAGCCGCTCAACCGCCGCAAACCCCTCCCAACCATCCATCCATACGATCCTACACTGCCCCATGAGGAGCAAGGGTAACCTAACCTAACCTAACCTCACCTCACCTCAGGAGAGCAAAGGTAACCTAACCGAACCTAACCTACCTCACCTCACCTCACCAGAGCAAGGTTAACCTAACCTAACCTAACATCACCTCGCAAGCGTAAGGGTAACTTAACCTAACCTAACCTAACCTCACGTCACCAGAGCAAGGGTAACCTAACCTAACCTCACCTCACCAGAGCAAGGGTAACCTAACCTAACCTCACCTCACCAGAGCAAGGGTAACCTAACCTAATCTAACCTCACCTCACCAGATCAAGGGTAACCTAACCTAACCTCACCTCACCAGATCAAGGGTAACCTAACCTAACCTAACCTAACCTCACCTCACCAGACCAAGGGTAACCTAACCTAACCTAATCTCACAGGAGCAAGGGTAACCTAACCTAACCTAACGTAACCTCACCTCATCAGACCAAGGGTAACCTAACCTAACCTCACCTCACTAGACCAAGGGTAACCTAACCTAATCTCACCTCACCTCACCAGACCAAGGGTAACCTAGCATAACCTAACCTAACATCACCTCACCTCACCAGAACAAAGGTAACCTAACCTAACCTAACCTCACGTCACTAGACCAAGGGTAACCTAACCTAACCTAACATAACCTCACCTCACCAAACCAAGGGTAACCTAACCTAACCTAACCTCACCTCACCAAAACAAGGATAACCTAAGCTAACCAAACCTAACCTAACCTCACCTCACTAGACCAAGGGTAACCTAACCTAACCAAACCTAACCTAACCTAACCTCACCTCACAAGAACAAGGGTAACCTAACCTAACCTCACCTCACAGGAGCAAGGGTAACTTAACCTAACCTCACCTCACCAGAGCAAGGTTAACCTAACCGAACCTAACCTTACCTCACCTCACCAGATCAAGGGTAACCTAACCTAACCTAACCTCTTCACCAGAACAAGGGTAACCTAACCTAACCTAACCTATCCTCACCTCACCAGACCAAGGGTAACCTAACCCAACCTAACCTCACCTCACCTCACAAGAACAAGGGTAACCTAACCTAACCTCACCTCACAGGAGCAAGGGTAACCTAACCTAACCTAACCGCACCTCACCAGAGCAAGGGTAACCTAACCTAACCTAACCTCACCGCACAAGAACAAGAGTAAACTAACCTAACCTCACCTCACAGGAGCAAGGGTAACCTAACCTAACCTAACCTCACCTCACCAGACCAAGGGTAACCTAACCTAACCTCACGTCACTAGATCAAGGGTAACCTAACCTAACCTAACATAACCTCACCTCACCAAACCAAGGGTAACCTAACCTAACCTCACCTCACCAAAACAAGGGTAACCTAAGCTAACCAAACCTAACCTAACCTCACCTCACTAGACCAAGGGTAACCTAACCTAACCAAACCTAACCTAACCTAACCTCATCTCACAAGAACAAGGGTAACCTAACCTAACCTCACCTCACAGGAGCAAGGGTAACTTAACCTAACCTCACCTCACCAGAGCAAGGTTAACCTAACCGAACCTAACCTTACCTCACCTCACCAGATCAAGGGTAACCTAACCTAACCTCACTTCACCAGAACAAGGGTAACCTAACCTAACCTAACCTATCCTCACCTCACCAGACCAAGGGTAACCTAACCTAACCTAACCTCACCTCTCCTCACAAGAACAAGGGTAACCTAACCTAACCTCACCTCACAGGAGCAAGGGTAACCTAACCTAACCTAACCGCACCTCACCAGAGCAAGGGTAACCTAACCTAACCTAACCACACCTCACCAGACCAAGGGTAACCTTACCTAACCTAACCTAACCTCACCTCACCAGAACAAGGGTAACCTAACCTAACCTCACCTCACCAGAGCAAGGGTAACCTAACCTAACCTAACCACACCTCACCAGACCAAGGGTAACCTTACCTAACCTAACCTCACCTAACAAGAACAGGGGTAACCTAACCTAACCTCACCTCACAGGAGCAAGGGTAACCTAACCTAACCTAACCTCACCTCACAAGAACAAGGGTAACCTAACCTAACCTAACCTAACCTAATGTCACCTCACCAGATCAAGGGTAACCTAACCTAACCTCACTCACCAGACCAAGGGTAACCTAACCTAACCTAACCTCACCTCACCAGACCAAGGGTAACCTAACCTAACCTCACCTCACAGGAGTGGGGGTAACCTAACCTAACCTAACCTCACCTCACCAGACCAAGGGTAACCTAACCTAACATAACATAACCTCACCTCACAGGAGCAAGGGTAACTTAACCTAACCTCACCACACAGGAGCAAGGGTAACCTAACCTAACCTAGCCCAACTTCACCTCAACAGACCAAGGGTAACCTAACCTAACCTAACTTCACATCACTAGACCAAGGGTAACCTAACGTAACCTAACCTAACCTAACTCACCTCACCAGACCAAGGGTAACCTAACCTAACCTAACCTCACCTCACCAGAACAAGGGTAACCTAACCTAACCTAACTTCACCTCACCAGACCAAGGGTAACCTAACCTAACCTAACCTCACCTCACAAGAACAAGGGTAACCTAACCTAACCTCACCTCACAGGAGCAAGGGTTACCTAACCTAACCTTACCTAACCTAACGTCACCTCACCAGAGCAAGGGTAACGTAACGTAACCTAACCTCACCTCACCAGACCAAGGGTAACCTAACCTAACCTAACTTCACTTCACCAGAACTAGGGTAACCTAACCTAACCTAACCTAACTTCACTTCACCAGAACTAGGGTAACCTAACCTAACTAACCTAACCTAACCTCACCTCACCAGACCAAGGGTAACCTAACCTAACCTAACCTACCCTCACCTCACAAGAACAAATGTAACCTAACCTAACCTCACCTCACAGGAGCAAGGGTAACCAAAGCTAACCTAACTAACCTAACCTAACCTCACCTCACCAGACCAAGGGTAACCTAACCTAACCTAACCTACCCTCACCTCACAAGAACAAATGTAACCTAACCTAACCTCACCTCACAGGAGCAAGGGTAACCAAAGCTAACCTAACCTCACCTCACCAGACCAAGGGTAACCTAACCTAACCTAACCTAACCTCACCTCACCAGACCAAGGGTAACCTAACCTAACTTCACCTCACAGGAGTGGGGGTAACCTAACCTCACCAGACCAAGGGTAACCTAACCTAACCTAACCTCACCTCACCAGACCAAAGGTAACCTAACCTAACCTGACAAGAACAATGGTAACCTAACCTAACCTCATCTCAAAGGAGCAAGGGTAACATAACCTAACCTAAGCTAACCTCACCTCACCAGAGCAAGGGTAACCTAACCTAACCTAACTTAACCTCACCTCACCTCACCAGAGCAAGGGTAACATAACCTAACCTCAACTCACCAGAGCAAGGGTAACCTAACCTAACCTAACCTCACCTTACCAGAATAAGGGTAACCTAACCTAACCTCACCTCACCAGAGCAAGGGTAACCTAACCTAACCTAACATCACCTCACCAGCGCAAGCGTAACCTAACCTAACCTATCCTCAATAAAGTAATAGTAACCTAACCTAACCTAATCTAAGTTCAAATCAACAAAGCAAGAGTAATTTACCCTAACCTAACCTAACCTCACCTCCCGTCACCAGACCAAGGGCAACCTAACCTAACCTAACCTAACGTCACCTCAACAGACCAAGAGTAACCTAATCTAACCTAACCATAGCTCAAATCACCAGAGCAAGGGTAACTTAATCTAACCTAACCTAACCTCACCTCACGTCACCAGAGAAAGGGTAACCGAACCTAACCTAACCTAACCTTACATCACCAGATCAAGGGAAACCTAACGTAACCTAACCTAACCTAACTTAATCTCACCAGACCAAGGGTAACCTAACCTAATCTAACCTAACCTCACCTCACCAGAAGAAGGGTAACATAACCTAACCTAACCTAACCTCACCTCACCAGACCAAGGGTAACCTAGCCTAACCTAAAATAACCTAACCTCACCTCACAAGAACAAGGGTAACCTAACGCAACCTCACCTCACAGGAGCAATGGTAACCTAACCTAACCTAACCTCACCTCACCAGAGCAAGGGTAAGATAACCTAACCTAACCTAACCTCACCTCACCAGAGTAAGGGTAACCTAACCTAACCTTACCTCACCAAAGTAATAGTAACTAACCTAACCTTACCTCACCAAAGTAATAGTAACCTAACCTAACCTTACCTCATCAAACCAAGGGTAACCTAACCTAACCTAACCTCACCTCACCTCACCAGACCAAGGGTAACCTAACCTAACCTCACCAGACCAAGGGTAACCTAACCTAACCGAACTTCAGCAGAGCAAGGGTAATCTAACCTAACTTAATCTCACCTCACCAGAGTAAGGGTAACCTAACCTAACCTCACCTCACCAGACCTAACCTAACCTCACCAAACGAAGGGTAACCTAACCTAACCTAACCTCACCTCATCAGACCAAGGGTAATCTAACCTAACCTAACTTCAGCAGAGCAAGGGTAACCTAACCTCACCAGAGTAAGAGTAACCTAACCTAACCTAACCTCACCTCACCAGAGCAAGGGTAACCTAACCTAACCTACCGTCACCTCACCAGAGCAAGGGTAACCTAACCTAACCTAATCTCACCTCACCAGAGTAAGGGTAACCTAACCTAAGCTAAGCTAAAGTCACCTCACCAGAGCAAGGGTATCCTAACCTAACCTAATCTCACCAGAGCAAGAGTAACCTAACCTAACCTCACCTCGCCAGAGCAAAGGTAACGTAACCTAGCCTAACCTAACCTCACCTCACCATAGGAAGGGTAACCTAACCTAACCTAACATCACCTCACCAGAGCAAGGGTAACCTAACCTCACCAGAGCAAGGGTAACCTAACTTAACCTAACCTCACCAGAGCAAGGGTAAACTAACCTAACCTAACCTCACCAGAGCAAGGGCAAACTAACCTAACCTAACCTCACCAGAGCAAGGGTAACGTATCCTAAACTAACCTCACCTTACCAGAGGAAGGGTAACCTAACCTAACCTCACCAGAGCAAGGGTAATCTAACCTGACCTAACCTAACCTCACCAGAGCAAGGGTAGTCTAAAGCCATGTCCAGACGAGCAGGCCTGATCGGCGGGCATGCCCGGTATCGGGCAAATATGACGGGCAAACCATGGAAATCCCCGATCTCCCATTTAGCGAAATCACCAGGCGGAGCCCGGTGGCTTGAGGAGCTACAACGCTGCCAGACGAAAGTTAACGTTGCGTATCTATAGAAGGGTTGGCTTCCATTTTCACGTCGTTCTAACACAGTTCACATCTTGCAATGTCTAACCGGGAGACTGTAGTGAGGCGCCCACTATTTGCTGGTCAAAAGCACTTACAACTAAGTTAATACAACTTTATCGTGAAAATCCATGCTTATGGAATGTAAAATCACCGTCTTATAAGAACAGAGATAAACCCATAGCAGCACTGAAGGCCATTGCTGCTGAGATTAGGGAACATGGTGCTTCCGTTACAACGGATGATATTACAAAGAAAATAGACACTCTACGTAATCAGTATGGGCGTGAATCAAAGAAAATTAAGCTTTCAAGGAAGTCAGGAGCTGGGAGTGAGGATGTTTATAGCCCCAAGTTATGGTGTTTTAAGGATTTGTCATGCCTCACTGATACTTATATCATAAGACCTTCGGTGTCAAACATGGACAGCCGCGATATTACCGCGATATTACCACCCCCTCCCACACACGGAAGGATCAGCAAGGAAGTGAGTAGTCTGAATTGTTAAATACGCAACTCATCTACATCGAGTATTATGCGGAGAATATATTACAATGGAGTATCGGTACCCAAGTACAACAGTGAGAATATATCTCCAAAAGAGCACTTGAACCTGATAACAGACGTAAATGTCACGAACAAGTACGTCTTTCAGCCCTCCTTCCCCTATATTTGGTGTAAAATATTTACGGGAGAATTTAAAATGACATATTGTCATTTAAATACGGAATAGATTATTGTACATGATATTCAGTTAGCTTATACCGCGTATTTATGATGGCCACATACCTAATGCATTTGTGCTCTTTGTTCGGTGCCAGAAATGTGGTTAATCGACCCAAAAAATGAGATAGATAGAGAGAGAGAGAGAGAGAGAGAGAGAGAGAGAGAGAGAGAGAGGTGAGGGGGAAAGGAAACATAATACAAGTCACTCGAAATGTGGATTGAAGCAGAGTTTAGTGGAATTAGGATCCACCCCCCTTCCCCTCAAACTTCACTCCTCGCTCTCCATATCCCTGACGTCAGATGCACTGTTGCCAGCCCTGATAACCGTAATATTATCTTTCGCTCTGTAGGGGTGGGTGGGCTTTTCTTTTATGTGTGACTTGAGACGAGTTGGCAGAAGGATAACACGGACTAGGTTCAGAAAATTTGATTACAGCATATGAATTATGTGTATGCGCCCCGACTGGTGCAGATGCCCTGTGTATGTATCAAACAACGATAGGCTGTACAGTGCACTAACAAGGCAATAAAAGGAACATTGTGTCAAGTGATACTCGTATTTGTTTGTGTACAGTGGGTCTCGTACCGTAAGTCAAGCACCTTAACTCGATATATCAACATATCACAGTGTCATTACAAATTAAGTAGTGTTTAATAAATATAAATCTCACCTGCAAGTGATCATCCTTGAGTACCTCGTATATGGCCCGACAGGTTTCAGGGATTATGCAGGACAAGCTCTGTTTAGATATGCGTGTAGTGTACTGCAGTGCCGAGTACGTACACCCAGTTGCTAGAAATCTCAGCGTTGCCTCCAACCTAGCTTCTGCTGTTATGCTGTGTCTCATGTTTATGTCTTCTTTTCTGATGTATGGCTCCACCTTTGCTAGGAGTGTATAGAAAGTGCTTACACTCATTCGCATGTAGTTTGTAAAGTCTTGTTCATAGCCAAGTTGTAGTTCTTGTAGTAGTGTTGTATGGCTTCCATAAACATCTCTTCTATTGAGCCGTTCTTTGCACCAAAGTCTCTTCTTTTTCTTTATAAGCAAACCTATAATTATGCTACACAATACTGTCTTCTTCTCAGTAACACTGGGCACCATGTTTCTCGTACCGCACTCGACAACCAACTGGCATCGTCGGGCACGCCCTCCAATTCATCGACTCGGCCGTGTGGACAACATTCACGGGCATGCCCGACAGAATTTGCCCGTCGACCGCGCTGCCCGCCGGGCACGCCCGCTAGTCTGGACATGGCTTAACCTGACCTAACCTAACCTCATCAGAGCAAGGGTAACCTAACCTAACCTCACCAGAGCAAATGTACTAACCTAACGTAACCTCACCAAAACAAAGGTTACCTAACCTAACGACCTATTCTCACCAGAGCACAGGCAACCTAACCTAACCTAACCTGTTGGCAAGGGGATGACCCTTTCTTGGGGACACAGGGTGGGAAAGCCCCCACTTGTAGGAGGGGGCATAGTGTTAAATAGGATGGGGGCCCATGACATCACTCATCTAATTTACAATTTTTTTTTTTTTCCCCTCCCCGAAGTCTGTCCATTCCAACGTGCTTTGTGTCTTGCAAGAAGGACCACAGCCAGCATGGCGAGGCGCTATCTCATGCATGGGGCAGCTGCTCTCGTGCCTTTTTATCATCATCATCATCATCATCCGGCCCTCGTTTCCCACCCTAGGGCAGGGTGAGGAGTAGCAATGTCCAGACAGCCCAAGTTTGACTCATCTAATGGGCCACGCTTCCATTCACTCATCATTCAAGCCCCCGGAATCCTGGCTCTATCTGATACACCTTTTTATTATCTTTATTTCCTTCTGAAGGGTAAGCAATCAGACTTTGGTGATAATATATATTTCAGCACCAGGAGGTACAACAGGTGTCAGGTTATGTGACCTTAACCTAGAGCCTGTGTGTGTCTGTGCGTGTGAATGTGTCTTTACAAACATACATTTATACAGGTGTTGGTGGGTATAACAAAATACAAAAAACTTGGGGAGGATGAGCATGGTAGGTATAGGACTGGTTACTGTACTGAGGAGGTAATGGTAAATATATAGAGTATTCATATATTTATAAAACTGTTTCATATGGAAAAAGTACTCTTGACAACAAAAATATTATAAAACTTATCAGGACTAGGAATGTGAGCTTCAGATATAGAAGCCAAGAGCATCATTATGTTGAAGTACATTTTATTTAGATTTCCAGACCTCAAAAGTGAGCTGGAGGCAAGTAAAAAAAAAAAAAAAAATCTTTAAGGAAGTAAATAATATTAACTAATAAAATAAATAATGCTTGATGTCCTTGGCTAAATTTTGCTGATATGTTCTTGCAGTGCTGAAGGAAAAGTGGCAATCAGCACCAAATTTTCATAACGCCATTTTGATCTGAGAAGTTAAAAGAATAGCACATATACATTCGCATTACTAAATTTAAGACTAGGAAGAACATCGGGAGGCAACTTTGGCGTTATTTAAACAGTATATACTCTTCTCTAAAACACAACTCCGCTGCCTCATTGGAGAGTTCTTGTAAATAAAATATCATACTTTTTTCGTTAAGGCTCTCTGGCTAGTATAATATATAAAAACGAGCACATGTGTACCAATGATGAGGTCGGAGTGCCACACAGACCATCCGACACTGTGACATTATCACACACCTTCACGGTCAAGGCAGCTCAATAGGAAGCCTAAGTCAGAGATATTTTATAACTTTATGGCATATGAGGTCAACTTTCACAGTTATTAGTAATACTGTTGTTAGGTGTGCCAATACAATGACATCTTGATATCTTATTACAGTATTAGCATACTGTAAAACTATAACAACCACACCTAAAAGGTTACAGCTGCAATAATGATCAAGTTGGAATTCAACTGAACTTTGGTTGCTTATTCATTTTCAGGGGTGCACCCAGGGGGTGGGGGGGGGGCACTGGGCCTGGGCCCCCCCTTAGCTCTCTGGATCCTTTAAAAATTTATATTTATTTATTTCGATTACAGCAAAACATGAAAAATTGGCAAGTACTGTACAAACAAAGCTCCCCGACTCTAAACTTGCATGTGACCTCCCCGTAATTATTGCATTACCTGCACCTCAGCTCACCACAGGGCCCCCCCTTAGAAAATTCCTGGGTGCGCCCCTGTTCATTTTTATCCCCTTCCCCAGTAATTATATAAGCCAGTCACAAATTATCCCTTGAAAGGTGTAGGAACTTCAGGCTAAGCATTCATATTCCAGGATATTTAAAGAGTGGGTGATTGGCCTAAATTCCTAGTGGCAAGTAATGGCATAAGTTTAAAATCTGGCAATACTGATCTATATCAATGATGTACGTAAAGCCATTTGTTTTCATAAAGTGAAATACTGTGTTATTTTCCTTATTAACATCACAAAATACCCAGAATGCCAAAAAGGACCAAAATTTCTTCTGACTTATTCTCTGATTGTCAGACAAAGCAGCACTTTGGTACAAAATTGGTACACAAAGCAAATCTGGTTTATCATACAATAACAAGACATTAACTATGTACATTTCATATTATATATATATATATATATATATATATATATATATATATTACATACACTTACTGTATGTACTCAATGGAATAAAAACAGAGTCCTATCTCAACTGAGAAACCCTACAAAGGAATGTACACTGGTCCACATGGATTTGGTAGTTACTGGGCACATTAACTTGAACACCTTGAGTACATGTTGGTCACTTGTGATAGGGGGAATTATAAAATTTCGTATATATTTTCTGTCAACTTTCACAAACCTCTGGAAGCTCTGGTATATGTACTTAATCACTTCTCCTTGTTAGCTGCTCATCTATGCAAAGTTCTAGGTTAATGTCTATTCTCAAATAAAAATGCCAGTCAAAAGGCAGCATCTCCAGACCCACCTTACTGTTCTTTACAAATATCTGCTACAATGAAACTGTTTCTGTTACAGCTTTTGCAGCAATAATGGGAATAAGATATTCTGGAGCCCATGTGAGGATAACTGGGAATCACTGTCTTTTTGGGAAAAAAAATATTAATCTCAGCCTAACAGGGAAGGCAAGGAGTGCAAGACTGAATTCATCAGCCCATTAGCACTGAGGAGGAACCAAAACCTACACTCTCGGACTCGATGGAAAAATAATGAGTTGAAGGTCTTTTTCTGTACTCTGGTGGGTATCTAAGTCTTCCTCTTAGTGCTAGAGGAGGGGTTTAATATCTTTTTCTTTGACCCTAGGAGTGCTATGGGGGACCTAGATCTTGCTCCTAGGGCTGGTGAGGATGACCTGGATCTTACTCCTACAGCGGGAGATGACGACCTAGACCTAACTCCTTGCACTGGGGATGATGACCTAGATCTTACTCCTTGTGCTGGAGATGATGATCTAGACCTTACTCCTTGGTATGTGGAAGCAGAAGACCTGGGCCTCACTCCAAAACCCTGGGTATGGAGTGAGGCCCAGATCTTACTCTCCGAATGCTAGACTTTGCTCTCTGGGCCAACTGCATGGTGCTGGAAGCTCTGGCGAATGCGTGTGAGGTGAGCAGCAGAAATGTGGCCATATACTTTGTTGTACCACTCTGGTGTCCGGCCCCTGATGGAATGAAAAAAAATTTCTTATGATAAAAGTTCCATTACTGTTAACCACTGGTTAATAAAAAATTCAGATTTGTAAATTAGAACTTAAACATTCACCTATAACACAAAATCTTGGTTCCAGCCTCCCACTGTTATGGAATTTTTTTTTTTTAACAGAGGGCATAAAAAAAAATAATCCAGGTTTCCCTACTATCACCCTTGATGACTCCCCTATGCCAGACTAAACCTTCCCAACTTGACTGTTAAAGCCACTGTCACTGATAATCATATTTATAACACACTTACTGTCTATTTAACCCTCAATATACCAAACCCTCATTTAATGAATTTTGGTTTTATTGACCAACTTGAGCTGGACGGGTGTTATGTTCATTTAATGAATTTTGTTCAGTAAAAGAATGGACATATGGGAAACACCAACCAACATGACATGACATGAACAAACAGATTTATTCAAGGCCTACTTGCAGTCTTTATTTGAGTGCAATTACTTCCTGAAAGTCAAGAATAAACAAATATCAGTAAACAGAGCATTTATAGAGAAAAAGAACCATTTAGACCTAACTGTGTGCTATTGTTTACGAGTGTATAGAAGAATGAGGCTGTATAATTAATGATTTTTGTTCAGTAAAAGCCACAACACCTGGGAAATTTTAATGTCAAGGGTCTGGTACCAGTTAGTTTGTTATTTCAACGGTGTACTGTAATTCCTTCATTTCACAGACTCTTTAAGGGTTAATATGCAATACTGCAAAAAGCTTCTACTTGTCACATCTAATATGTACCATTAACCTGCTGAAAGTGATAGGCCTCATTTGGAACTTTCCAGAGTCGAAAGCGATGGGCCTCAAAAAGAGCGCAAATTTCAAAGGCGTACTAAAACTGTGCCACGAAGAGTAGGTGGCTGAAATCTGTATGGGAAACAGGGGCAGGTGGCAACTCTTAATACCACCCACGCACTGCCCCATATACGCTCAGAATATGCGCGCACGGACACCATGAAGCACGCACATAAATTTTCTTCATTTTCCTCCTGTGACACCGCCAACCCCACACCAGGCGCTAGGGGATCTGCACACACACACGAGAGAGAGAGAGAGAGAGAGAGAGAGAGAGGGGATCTGCATGTATGCACGTGCACACACACACACACACACACGAGATATAGAGAGAGAGAGAATAAATATAGGAATGGCCGAAAATGCATCCCTTGCAAATAAGGAGATAAGGCAGACAGCCATCCCTCTTCGCTCTCATTGTCCATTCCCTCCCTCTTCTCTCGGAGAGAGAGAGAGAGAGAGAATAAAATACAGGAATGGCAAATCAGCGTCCCCTCGTCCCTTAGAATGAATGAATGACGTCCTTGTCTTTTATTCTCCATTCCCTCCATCCTCTCTCGGAGAGAGAGAGAGAGAGAGAGAGAGAGAGAGAGAGAGAGTTATGGGTAAATTGTATAATAATGTATGCTCTGTTGGCAAAGTGTAAGGTAATTTATCGTAGTTTGAGAGAGAGAGAGAGAGAGACAGAGAGAGGTTGATGATACAGTAATCACATGATCCTTGCCCAAGGCCATGGTAAATATAGGCTGTTTTTCCCGGAAAATGCCCTTCCTTACCTCACTCACCGTGGGTGGTGGGTTGCTTGCACCACCAGCTGTTCATCTTCTGGCCATTTTATCTCACCACCATGTGACTTTACGTGGTCATATATATATATATATATATACAGTAATCCCTCTAATATCCGAACGCCCAATAGCCGAACATCCCCACTAACCGGACATAATCCTCCTGGGATCCAATATTCCCAAAATGGGCCAAAAACTGCAAAAAATTCGAAAAAAATCTGACTTTTTTTCCCTCCCATAATTTGAAATTCCCGCCTGGCGCCAAACAGCTGTTACACCATGGTCCCTTCACCCCTTCCTTCCTCCCCCTCCCCCCTCCCCTGTCAGGTTGCCATTTGGTATTTTTCATTACCAAGTGTGGGCCAATTTGGTAATGAAAAATTCGTTTGGTAATGCATTAGAATAATGCATTACCAAATGGATTTTTCACATGTATGAGGATACACAGGATGGAGATGGTGGATTGTTTGCTCTCTCTCGATTAATCTGCTACCCTACATAGTGTGAAAATGATCAACATGGTGTTAGTTATAAGGAGAGTGATTACATGTATTTCCACTTGTATATATAATTAGTGAAGAATATATGCTAGCTTTACGAATTTGGTAATGAAAAGTTATATTTGACAATGAAAGTTGAGGAGATTGGTAATGTGGCTGTTGCAATCTGGCAACTCTGTTACCCCACCAACATCAACAGTCACAGCTTAACTCCGATGGAGAGCAGATACTCATAACAGTGCAAGCCACAGGTGCTTGTTTTTTGTGAATAAACAGTGAATAAACTGCAATACCTTGCCACTAGAACACACAGGAATTTACAGTGTTGTGCAGTGTTAAGAAATTAGAATTTAGAGTGCAGAGGATTAACTGTGGACTGCAAACTGGCGGTTCAAACCAGTCCAAGACCAAGGGACTTGTAAGTACCCAGAATGTTTAATATTGTATAAACTCACCTCTAAAACCTCATTTTATGGTTCTTTTGCATTTATTTCAGTCTTTTATGTCCCTTATTGGTGTGATTTGGGTCTTAAATAGGTGCTATGCATGTCCAGAGGGAGTTGTATAGGTGTTTTTCAGAGTTAGGGTCTGTAAATACTAGTCCATAAGCTGGGGCCCAATATCCGGACAGGACCACTATCCGGACCTGCCTATGGCTCTATTGATCCGGATATTGGAGGGGTTACTGTATATATATATATATATATATATATATATATTGCCAGATGTGCATGAGCATTTCCAAGACGATGATGTGCGTTTCATTCAATTTTGTAAGACTCGAAATTTTGGCCTAGTCGTCACTTCCCAGCAGGTACACCCTCCTAAAAAAGTATCGGCACCTTTGGGAACATGCGATGGTTGTGAAAATAAGCAACTTCCGCAGACACACACGAGTCTATAAATGTGGTGCCTCAAAACATATACCACCCAGTAAGTGAATCTTTTTGCAATATTGATTTCTAATAATTGCCAAAGATAAAATCTGCAATTATAATTACAGGAAGCCCCATATATCACAATGCTTCATCCATGTTTCAGAATGATACGTGCTATAAGGGTGCCGATACTTTTTTGGGAGAGTGTACCTACTGAATGATCGTCGCTCTCCACGGGATAAGAGTATATCAATGAAATATGAATTTATATTTACCTTTGTAATGCCCAACAAACATCTGATATCCTTCATAAATGATACAGTATCTATGATGCTGTGTTTGTTCAGTTTAAGTACAAAAGTATAATAGTGCTTCCCCATGTCTCACACCTCTCTTCACAGAAAAGAATAAAAAGAATACCATGATGGTCCCCCAGTGACTCAACCTACATTACAAGAGATAAGTCCTTTACTTTATGATAAGTTATTTTTCCCTAATACACACCTCATATCAAGCCTTGATATGTGCGTGACTCTGGACTTTCCTGAGCCACATGGCTGGATGAGGTAGCGTGAGGCCAGAACAATGCCTCTCATGCCCCCCACTAACAGCGGGGCATCTGGATGTTCCACTGATGTCTCCACCACCACACAGCTGCCCCTGCCCAGGTCACTCCGCCAGTATCTGAGATAAAATGCAGATATAAGATATCAGTTTGGATTTCTAAGGGATCATCACTTCGGTACTACAATAAGAGGTGGTTTAATGTAATGATATACTATGAGGAGCTTACTCTATTATAAGTTGCTACAGAGTTCAAACAATATTCCAAGAAAACACTATCTACCACATGACTCCACTGGTACTGTACTGTACTCACTCCATACATCAAATTATATAATAGCAAACATGCATTACAAAAGTAGATCCACTCACAATTTTAAAAATACAAGGCTGAAGCAATCAACTTATACTTTTAACCTCTGCCACACTAATTCTTTGTAAGGTAGTTTACCACTCCTGAGTCAGTTTTCTAACCAAGGTAAATTGTATCTCATATGAGGTTTGTAGCATGCCCAGTGCAGACTTTTTTTGTACCTCATTTGAGGTCAGCTTGGCAAGGATTAAACCTTATATCCAGTATCAGAGATGCAAGCAGCCTCATGGCTCCTATGAAACCAGAGTAGGGAAATCAGAAACTGGAACAATTTCTCCCGATGCAAATCCCGAAAGAAATCATAATGAGCACTAGAACCCCCCATTCATTATGAAAACAGGAAAAACAAAGCTAATGGTGACAATTCTAACTAACCTTTCACCCTAATGAACATCCTCGGATGTTGAGCAGCATGCCTTTGGCAACATCCTCAGACATGGACACTTTTCCCCTATTTTTCCCATTTTCTTCTACTCGACCGTATATAGCAGCTCTCCTGTTATTCCACTTAGTATTGCCTGTGTCAGTGAATAGTGAATGTGGCCTGTATTGCCCGTTAGGTCCAAAAAAAACTCTGGTCTCCAATACCGATACTTTTTGCTGCAAAATGCCCAAACACTACTATATTTCAACATGCTGTCACAGTTAAGATGGCAAAAGCTACAGATGTGCTCTTGGTGTTTATTTGCAACCAAAAGAATGCAGTTCTTGGTTATGCTCCTAATTCTGTATAGTACCTCTTTCCATAAAGAAAGAAAACTAATTAAACAAGAATCTGCTTGCATCTGGGAGTGCCCTGCAAATCCTGTGCTTGGAGTATAAGGGTTAACAAATGCAACAATATGAATCTAAAGATAAGCAATAAATAACAATTATTTTCTAAAGCCTTACTCCTCACCTGAGCACACAGTAGTCAACAGGAGGGCGAGGTGGCATCGAGTTACACATATACTGAAACACCTCTGCTTGTCTGTCCAGTCGGCACACCACACGCCACTTAAGCAGAGAGTCATCCCAAAGATGCCTTGATCAAATAAGATACAACAGTTACATTATAATACATCACAGGTAACAACAGCTGGAACTAAATTATACAGATGAACAAACATTAAGTACCAAGCAATAAAGAATCAAAGAAAAATATTTACTGTACAGCCTACAGTACTCTGTCCACTTTAGAACAGCCTAAACTGCCACTCCTCTATCTTCAATACTCAGCTGTAATGAGAGATTATCACAAGAACATCATATGAGTCAATTAGGGGTGCTGTGGCCAGCATTTAGAGCTATAGCATCTTTTACTGTCTCATTCTGCCATATGATGCAAGTTCCAAAAGGATGAAAATCTCCACCAACTTGAGGTGGATGAACTATAAATAAGGTGGGATATTCTCAAACTGAGATAGGGGAGTAGGGTGACACAGTGGTAGAGTGTTGGACTCGGGACCAGGGGGTCGTGAGTTTGAGCCACGCCAGGTAGGCTAGCTGCCATGCCGAGAGGGGTAGCGCCCTCCTGTCACCTAGTATGGCTATATGATCTAACAAGGTCAAGCTGGGAGGAACATTTCCCATTCTTTCAAACTGAGATAATAATTAGCATTAGCAAAATTTTTAAAGAACCTCTAAATTTTAAAAATACATTAATACTGTGCAGTACTGCTGGATAACAATCTACTTTTCCCCAGGTATTTTTTTTTTTTTTTTACATTCTCATACTAGCATCATAAAAATTGGTGTGACATTCGCATATCAGCATCATAAAAACAGGTGGGCACTACAACATGTTTTGCCCTGTTTGATATTATTCTACAAAATTATGACATCTACATATATTTTTAATAATGTATCAATCTATCAGTCTATAGTCTTTTGTTGCTGCATCAGGAGCAAAAGGGCTCAGGGCCATGCTACTATGTCCAAGATGAGTGATCAGTCACTTGGTCTTGGGTGGCATCTACTTACATTTTTCACTAACCCAGCACTGCCTGGGTAAAATCATATGATTGTGCATACTGGCACTGCCTGGGACCCTTGATGGCCACTCCCCCTCTTGGGAGAAGTCCCCCGGGGTCCCATTTTACCCCATGAACCTATGTTCCTCCTTGGGCCCATTACCCCATAATTCCCCATGGATCAATGCATACCATTGGACCTATTTTCCCAATACCCACCCACCCACCTGCCCTGCTCACCCCACCAATCCATCCACCCATCCCTCCCATTGTTGCTAATAATGGTATGGTTGTACAAGTCAAAAACTCTATGATAACTGGCTACCATGTTTCCACCATGCTGATGATTACCTCTAATTAAAACTAATTTTGGCCATCAGGGGCACCACTTCAGCAACTGTAATGTTTGCACCGAAATTAGTCATAAAAAGTTACACCTGTTATAGATGTTTAGAGAGTTCTATATACATCCCTCTCAATTTCCATGGATGGGAGACAGAGACAGACAAACAGTCAAAACATCAACAATTCTCTGTCACAATAATTCACACCTTGGATGAATCTGCGACTTTCATACATTATTATTATTATCCATAACAGATGTTTATTTAATAGTCCTGGGACCATCTGAAGGTGGGATTGTTGACAATGCTGCTGCTCCTCTACCAAGTTTGAATACAAGTCAGAGATTGCATTCTTCAGTGACCTCGACTGGGTACAAGTGAGACGGGCACTGGCTTTAGGCTTAGGTTAGTTTCTTTTACAGTTGTTAGGCCATTTAGATTGGCTTGAAACTTTTTTTTTTTTTTTTGGACTCATTTAGGTGGGTTTAGAGATTGGTTGGGGAGAAAACCCAAGGCTCAAAAACACATCCCTATACTGTACACGTTAAATATACCCCGAGATACGATACCCCACCTAGAGATGAGTTTTTATAATTGCATCATTAAACCGGGGTATGAATGTGTGTGTGTGTGTGTGTGTGTGTGTGTGTGTGTGTGTGTGTGTGTGTTACCTAATTGTATCTTTACAGGAATGAGTCAAGCTCGTACTGTCCTGTGTCTTAAACCGTATTTATCGTACATATCCTTAAATTTGTGACTTGTTTTGGCATACACTATTTCATTCGGTAGTGCATTCCACTGATCAATTGCTCTGTTTAGGAAACTGAATTTTCTCACGTCTTTATCACCTCTCTTCTTATGCAGTTTTTTGCAGTGTCCTCTTGCTGATGCTTCCCCATATGTTAAGTAATCATATATGTCTATTTTCTCCTTCCCTGATATGCATTTATATAGATAGCATTATTATGTCACCTCTTTTCCTTCTCTCCTGTAGTGTTGGTAGATTCAGTTTATTTAGTCTTTCTTCGTCGCTTAGATCCCTTAAGCTTGGTATCCATCTTGTAGCGGCCCTTTGAACTTTTTCAATCTTGTCTATGTGTTTTTTGAGATGAGGACTCCAGACTACTGATGCATACTCCAGGGTTGGTCTGATGAATGATGTTATTATCCTTCTTAGCATGTCTTCATTTATGTATGTGAATGCTATTCTCATATTTGCATGCAGTGTATACATGTTCCGTACCTTCTCGCTGATGTGGTCAGCCAGAGATAGTCTATTATTGATAATCACACCAAGGTCCTTCTCTCTTTCTGATGTGTGTAGGGTTTTATTTCCTAACGTATAATCCCAATCAGGTCTTTTTCCACTTTTACCAAAATGATTACATGACACTTGTCCACATTGAATTCCATTTGCCATGTATTACTCCATTCATGAAGTTTATTTAATTCTTCTTGTAGCTCTTTACAAGAGTCTGTGTTAGTAATTCTCCTTTGTATTTTTGCATCATCTGCAAACATATTCAGATAGCTCTCATTTCCAGTGTTACTGTCTATTTCATTTATATACACTAAAAACATGATTGGTGCCAGCACTGAGCCCTGTGGTACTCCACTAGTCACTTCTTTCCATGATGAGTAGTTTCCCCTTAGTACTGTCCTCATTTCTCTTTTTATGAGAAAATCTTGCATCCAACAAAACAGTTTGCCTCGAATTCCTCCTTGATGGTACAGTTTCCATAAAAGTCTTTCATGTGGTACTGTGTCAAATGCTTTCTTGAAATCTAAATAGATACTGTCCACCCATCCTTCTCTTTCCTGTACTGTGTCTGTTACTCTGTCATAGTAGCTCAACAGATTAGTAACACATGATTTTCCTTTTCTGAAACCAAACTGTCTTTCTGTTATCATACTGTGTTCTTCTAGATGATTTACCCAAGTTTTTCTTATAAGCTTTTCTAATACCTTGCTTACAA